>NC_051443.1:935680-941937 GCF_001649575.2 Kryptolebias marmoratus
AAACGGATCCCCTCAACACCTTGGCTGCGCCTAGAAATTCTGTCCATAAACGTTATGAACAGAATCGGTGACAAAGGGCAACCTTGGCGGAGTCCAACTCTCACCGGAAACGAGTCCGACTTACTGCCGGCAATGCGGACCAAGGTCTGACACCGGTCATATAAGGACCTAACAGCCTGTATCAAAGGGCCTGGTACCCCATACTCCCGGATTACCCCCCACAGGATTCCCCGAGGGACACGGTCGAACGCCTTCTCCAAGTCCATAAAACACACATAGACTGGTTGGGTGAACTCCCATGCACCCTCAAGGACCCTGCTGAGGGTATAGAGCTGGTCCAGTGTTCCACGGCCAGGAAGAAAACCACACTGCTCTTCCTGAATCCGAGGTTTGACTATCCGACGGACCTTTCTCTCCAGAACCCCTGAATAGACCTTACCAGGGAGGCTTAAGAGTGTGATCCCTCTGTAGTTGGAACACGCTCTCCGGTCACCCTTTTTGAATAAGGGGACCACCACCCCGGTCTGCCAATCCAGAGGAACTGCCCCTGATGTCCACGCAATATTGCAGAGTCGCGATAGCCAACACAACCCTACTACATCCGGGCGATCTTATCTGCACCCAGAGCCTTGCCACCGAGGAGATTTTTAACCACCTCTGTGACCTCAACACTAGAGATTGGAAAGCCCAACCCAAAGTCCCCAGGCTCCGCCTCCTCAGTGGAAGACGTGCTGGTGGGATTGAGGAGGTTTTCGAAGTATTCCGCCCACCGACCCACAACGTCCCGGGTCGAGGTCAGAAGCACACCACCCTCACTATAAACAGTGTTGGTGCTGCACTGCTTTCCCCTCCTGAGACGCCGTATGGTGGACCAGAATCACCTCGAAGCCGCGCAGAAGTCTTTCTCCATGGCTTCTCTGAACTCCTCCCATGCTCAAGTTTTTGCCTCAGTGATCACCCGAGCTGCACGCCACTTGGACTGCCAGTACCTGTCAGCTGCTTCTGGAGTCCCACAGGCCAAGAAGGCCCGATAGGACTCCTTCAGCCTGACAGCATCCCTCACCACCGGTGTCCACCAGTGGTGAGGGACACGACAGGCACCAATTACACAGTACACTGTAACAAATATAGTTTATTTTTCCCATAAAAACAATGTACACACTGTACATCCCAACCAACACAAAGCAGCACATACAGTGGTCTACATACAAAACAGAAGAATTTACTGTATACACTTACAGTAAAATAAAACTGCTGCATCCCCTCTTCTGTTTGGGACTGGCCACAGCACCTCATCCACATCACAAGCAATGTTTTCCCAGGCCAAGCAGCAGAGGAAATATCGTTTAGCATGGAGAATCCAGCCATGAAAAGCATCAACTGCTGCCTGTTGCCCTTTGATGCTAAAGCTTTGAATGCTGATTGTAAAACAGTCTGACAGGTGTTTGCCCATGTGATGAGTCAGTGTGCACAGCAGGGCAGGTAACTTAGAATTTGAAATGACAGTGTGTTCCTTGTGAACACAAGAGAATTCCTTCATGAAATTTGTTCCAAATGCATAAAATTGTGTGTAGTGTTTTGAATGTGATCTGGTGTTTTGATGGGTCGAGATGTTTACTCTGGTCAGTGGCACTACAGATGGACTCCACTATCACCTTTAACACCTTGTTGTGCCACTACTGATAGCGATTTGGGACAGCTTCTGAGAATGTGTTACAATGTTCCTCTTCTTTGGCATATCATGCATGCTGGTGTTTCTGTCTTACCCCAACAAAATAGGTTGGATGGACTGGACAGTGCATAATGAGAAATTTGATGCAGTATGGTTCACCTTTCCCATTCCTACTCGACTCCAGTGCTAGCCTCTGTTTGGACTAGATCCTGCTTTCCTTTCCCCTTTAAATTGGTGAAGTCATTTTTTTAGGAGCTCCCTCATTTGGCTAACCTTGAATTCTTCAGTGAGACTGCTGATGGGAAATGTCAGCTTATTGGCTTATTTGTATTGGCATAAAGGGCGATGCTGCTCAGACACCTAGGCAATCCCAACCACCTTCTGAGATGTCTACTAACCCTCATTTCAAACCCTTCCACAGTGGAGAGTGGGATTTTGTATACCAGCAATGGCCACAGTATCTTAGGAAGAACACAGGGCTGTTAAATCCGGGCTTTAAATTTACCTGGTAGGCCTGACTTATTGGTAACCACCAGTCATACCGCCAGTTTGTGATTTGCCAGGGAAAAAGCATTTCTTAAGGTTTTGTCAAAGATCTTCCTGAGGCTCTTCATTGATTTCTCTGTCGCTGATGGTATTTGACTCCCTCCAAGAAAGAACTGAAACTCGGTCTTGGTTTGAAGCACAACCAGACCCACATGATTAATTCTCTAAGCCCTGGCAACTGACTGTCGAACCATGCAGTAGCAAATGACTTCTGTCTCTCACCCACAGCTAACAGCCTGGTTTCTCTGAAAGGTGCTCCACTTCAGAAGTGCTAACCTCTGATCTTTGGCTGACCCATTTCTGCATTGTATCACTGCAAAAGCTGAATTCATCTCCTCAAAAGGTGACCAAATATTTGGTATGGTGATGATGAGTTCTGGTGCCCAAGAGTATAAGAATTAAACTTAGTTCTGGCCCTGCTCTAAGATTTATCCCCTCCTTGAACATTAATCCAATTTAAATTTATTACACCTCCATCTTGTGCCTTCCATCCATCCATCCATTTTTTTATACCAGCTTCACCTTTCTGGGTGTCTATTTCATAAACCCAGATTTTTTTCTCCCTACCTTAATCAAACATTTTAATCATAATTTTTAAATATAGTAGGTCAGTTTAAATAGGTCGGTCATTAGCCACTATCTGCAATAGTATTTTTTTCCTTTATTTTGTTCATAAATGTGTAACCAAAAATAAATTTTCAGTCTACAATGTCTTGTGTATGTGTGAATATGATCCACACAAATGGAAAGAGTTTTTTTTCTGGTTGTGTTGACACTGATAACATCCTTATAATTTTTTCCCTTTGGGGTGGTGCCCAACAAGTACAATTATTTCAAATACATTTTTTTGTTAATTCATTCAATAATAAATGCTGCACTCAACCCTATATCCATTTCTCTACAAAAAATATAAGAAATGAAAGATCTATAAATACACCTACATTTCTGTTCACAATACATTTATGCTTGTATCTATACATGTCAAAAAACTAAATTGTGATGCTGAGTTCAGAATAATCTAATAACCTGTATCTTTAACATAGGACAGAAATGGATTTCAGGTTATTTGAAATGATACAGCTTTACCAGCCAAAGTCAACCTGATTCTTTCCTCCCTTCGGGTCAAACTGACCCAAAGTTACAATGACTTCTCTACCTCTCTTTGTCTCTCTCGCTTTTGAGGGCTTCAGGAGAGTTAAGAAAATAAAAGACATCTCTAATCCAGTTTGTATATGTAGGTGGAGCTGCAGATTTCTGATTTAGCAGTATTACCCTCCTGGCCAGCAGAATTATGAATGCTATTAAGTCCTTTTTAGCAGGAGAGAAAGTCAGTGGAGTGGATCTAACCCCGAACAAGGCAGTTAAGGCATTAGGAGAGATATCCTCTCCAGTTATATTAAATGATACAGGAAAAATTTCCAACCAGAATATCTTCATGGAGGGACAGCTCCAAAACATGTGAATAACTTGCTGCGGCCTGTTAGCATCATTTACACAGAGGCAACACTGTGTCAAATAGTTTTGCAAGCCTGATTTAGTATAGTGAACTTGGTGTAGGATACAACATTGTATTAAACTGTGCCTAGCACAGACTAAAGATCAGCGTACCCTCTTGAAACCTCCCAACATCTAAAATCAGCAGTCCCAAGTCTGTCTCCCATAGTTTTTTAACCCTCCCATGGCCTTAGGGTCAAATTGACTCAAAGTTACAAGGACTTCTCTACCTCTCTTTCTCTCTTTTGAGGGCTTCAGGAGGGTTAACAAGTTTGAAAAGCTAAAAATGTTTAAACATACCGAAGCAATCACTTCTCTCATTGAAGAGAGAGGTTGCAGAAACACTTCTTAATCGGCGGGGTTAGGAGAAGCCGGAATTATGGAAATGAGCTACAGATATAATGTCACATAATGTTGCATAATGCCAAATAATGTATAGGTTGTAGGACAAGCGGCCATGTACACTCCAGGATCAGGATATTCAAATTTGACATATTTGTGGTTTATGATCAAAATCAGAAAATGTTATTGTGAAGTAAATGGGTTTAAATGCTGATACTGCTCATCACAGGAATCAGTAACAGCTGAGGAGAGAAAGGTTAAAGACCACGCCCAGAGGCGGGCCATGCCAGATCCTCACAGCTGGTTAAAAAAAAAAAAAATTAATTGACTAGCTGAATTTGGCTCATTTGCAAGGCAACATAGAAAGTTCCTCTTTGTGTGTCAAATCAAAGATGTATAGATGCTACTGTCAGGATCCTAGTGTATGTTGTTGTATATTAACCCACTTTTGCAGTACCTGAATGGCAGACAGAGCCCAACCGCCATCAGCTGTCGGTTATGACAGCTGATTACCACCTGACAGGAATTTAAGGCTGAGCCAAACCAGTACCCAGTGCTGGAACGTTGTATACCTCTTGGTAGATCAGCCTAAGCCCTAAGCCACTAAGAGATTTTTTTATACTTTAAGTTTGAGACTTACCTTGTGTTTTTTTTTTTTTTGTCCTTTGCAGTTCTCGTGTTTCCACCTGATCATGTTGAAGTTTTTCTTACTCATGAACCAAACTCAGAAGCCATCTCTGTTCGCAGCAATAACCTCTCCAGATTTTCACTGGCTCAGCCTTACTCTCCTGGTTCCATCCTGCCACACTCCAATGCTATTCACCTCACTGGAAAACTCATTTCGCAACCAGACCTAGAATCCAAGCCCTCCTCACATCTGTGTACAAAACATTCTACAGTAAGGCAGAGACTCTTGGTACAGATCTTCCATTTTGAAAGAACTCTGTTCACCCATATTCTGTCTTCTTAGCTCCCTGATCTTCACCTGGTTTCTCCTGAGCAATAAACTGCTTATTCTTTTATTCATCTGTCATTGAATCTTTTTGCCTTCTGAATACTAAACTCTGGTTAAAAATATTAAATATAATCCTGACAGCTACATCAATGTATACCTTACTGGTTTGTTTTACATTTAGCACATACGATACATGTGGAATTAGACTATTCGTGGGCTACACAAGTCACAGATTTGAGATTACTTTGGTTTTGAAATATGGAGTTACTCAAAATGTTTTACAAAAAATATACCAGATTCGTGCAACCAGCTCATTGTCACAGCACATGATATTTTTGAAAATTGGAACATACTAACAAAATGTCTTCAAACTACTTATTTTTCGGATGAGCACTGGAGCAGCGGGCATGAATGGAGGAGAGGAGACTTGGGAGCTCTCAGAAGAAAGGTGACACCACAAACAATTATTGTCAGCTCAATTAGGAATTTTAACTGACTGTGGCTTCATTCACTTTATATAAAAAAGATACATTTTGAACCTACTGGTTAGGATCTCAGCCGTAGGTTCTGACCCTGAGCTCAGACTTTTGTTAATTTGGTTGCTGTGTGCCTTTTGTCTCAGGTTAACTGCCTCGCCTTGATGATCACTGCCTGACTG
Source organism: Kryptolebias marmoratus (assembly GCF_001649575.2). NCBI lineage: Eukaryota > Metazoa > Chordata > Actinopteri > Cyprinodontiformes > Rivulidae > Kryptolebias > Kryptolebias marmoratus. The sequence continues at coordinate 941,348 of NC_051443.1, forward strand.
GAACTTACCTGAATTACGACAAGACAAACTTACCTTTGCTGGACCACTGGACTCCTTACCTCCCAGATTGCTGCTGGAACCTCTGCCCTCTCCTCGACGCCACAAACGCCTCTCGAACCTGTAAGAAAAGAAACATTACTCACAAACTCTTTAGTTCTGGCAAGACTAAAGGCCTCTACCTGAGACTCACCTTACTCCTCCTTGCTTTTCAGAGTGCTCCTGGTTATTCCTCACTGTAAATACCTGCACTTGTAAATAAATCACTTATCCCAAGTCTCCGTGTCTGGTTTTGGCTCCGCTCCATGGACAAAATACCTGGTTTATGTCAGTTTTGTTTTTTGTAAATTGCTGTGTGTAGTATTTTGCAAAGACTGTGACACTAACATTAAGTTGGTAAAAATCTGGGCTGGTGTTTGTGTAGGGATCTGGAGTTTTAGCCCCGCCTTGGGGCGGCTCCTCCAGCCTTTCCCTTCACAGGTGATCCAGATCCAGCTAATGAGAACTGCTACTACTTAAGCCTTCAGCTGAGACCAGACCTTCGCTGGAGCATCAAACCTACTGGGTTAGATTCTCAGCCACAGTCTCTAACC
>NC_051443.1:951378-958563 GCF_001649575.2 Kryptolebias marmoratus
CCACGTTGCTGAACACCTCCTGGACCTGTAAGAGCAAAGAGACATGCACTAAGCCACCTAGCAGCGCTCGGCTGATATTAGGATTGTGCCCGAGACTCCCCCTGTCCCTTTTTGCTCCGCAGATCATTCCACGATTCCTCTCACTGTATATATTCAGGACACTTGTAAATAAACTGCACTTACCTTCAGCTGTTGTCTCTGTGTCTGGTTTTGGTCTCATTCATGGACAAATTACCTTGCGTTCTTGACAGTTTGTCTACTAGAATGGAAGGTTTGGCTAAAAATCTTTATTTTAGTGTGTAACCAATCAGGAAAAAAAGTGTAATCATGAATAATATCTAATATATATTTTAGTGCACCACTTTTCCAACTTTATTTAAGTCTGTTTTAAAATGTGCATGTCTGAATACAACAAAGGAGACAGCTTTCTCTGATTACTTTCTTTTATAGAGAAGCAATTTTATCAAGTATGTATGCATACAACTGTAAAATTATCAACAAATGGTAAATAAATGGCTAAATGGCTTGCACTTGTATAGCACTTTATCTAGTCCAAGGGCCCCAAAGCACTTTACAGTACAATCAGTCAGCTGAGACGAACAGAGCGGATATTCAAACCGGAAACCCACTGGTTACAGGTAAAAATCTTACCTCCTGTGCCACTACCACCAAGTTAATCAAAGTTAGAGAAAGTAAACTTTAGGTTGCTGTTCTCTGTTGCATTGTTCCATGAAATAGAAGCAAATAATAACGTAATTGATTCTTTAAACTTCAGTAAAGCACTTGGATAAACAAATGCTGCTAGTTTTTGGTGGCTGTGTAGTAAATCAATGTAAACTTAATGGTTATTAATTAAACTTCCAGGAATAATTTTAGAACTGAATAACAATCATTTTGTTGTGATAAAACTCTGTAAGGATTTGGATTTTTGTGTTTTCGGTTTTGTGTACTTTATTATTCTGGTTGTTGTTTTCAGTTTGGTTTTTTCCTGTTTGTATTGTGTCCTGTTATCACTCCTCCTCCGTCACTCTTGTCCTCCTTGCCACGCCCATCTCCACCTGTCCATCATCATCTCCACTCACCTGTTTCCACTTCCCTCGTTACCCTCAGTATTCAAATACCCGGTCATTTCTCCCATTAGTCGTCGGTTCATTGTTTGTTGTCTGTTGGTTGTTGTTGTTCTCCGTGCCTTGGTTCTTTTATGTCCTACCCTGCCGTGCCTTTTGGTTTTTGTTTCTGTTTTCGTTGCTGCCATGTCAGCTTTTGTTTTGTTTATTTAATAAATTAGTTATTTCCTTTATTATGAGTCTGCGCTCAGAGTTCCTTTCCGTACCCTCCGATCCTGACAAACTCTTGAACCTCTTGAGTGCTTGAATCACTTAATCACCAGGTGCCAACCTCTAAGCAACCTCGGTTACATAATGAGAGAGAAACATAGAAATTATGCCATGCCTGCTCAGCCGTCACCTGGATTAACAAGGTCTGTGTCAGATGTTGGGGAACCAGGACATTCTGATGAGAAATGGGCTACTGGAACAAGACATTCATGGACAAGGTCAGAGAATTCAACACTGTTGGAATGCTACTGTATAAGCAAGCCTAGAGAGAGAGGGGCTATATGGAAATGATGTGGAAAATATGGAACCATAGATACCAATCTTCCAAACTGACTACGAACCACATTAAAAAGCAAAACCTGCTATCACACCTAGAGATCGACGATATACAACATTGTTACAGTAAGGGGGAGCCAGGATGACAGGTCAGAGGGTAGATACCATCATCCCTACCATTTGAGTAAAGGTACCAAGCCCCATTGATAAGCCCAGAAAAACTGAATATAAAGGCAATTGACTTGAGAAATAGGACTGTGACCAAGCTAGATACCTATGACCCGCACCCCTTACCTAGGGTAAGTAACAAAGTACCCTCTGAAGTCTGCTAGATGTGAATGCAGCACTTCTAAGCATGCTGACTGACACCATCACAGAGACAAATAAGCTGGTAGACACCACAGCAACAGTAATGCTTAACATACTTCGTTATAAGCTCAAGACTACAAGCAATAAGTAGCATTGTCCCCATGGAAGAGGAGGCTGGAAGCTAAGATCAATGCAACTCGGAGAGAAATCAGCCAATTGTCAGAACAACAGAAAGGTGAATTTAAAAAGAATCCACCACAGAAATACCACAACTTGTCAATACCTAGGCTCTAGAAACTGACAAAGAGTGCCTCAGAGCTCTGGCTACTCGTCTGAGGGAATACACTCAAGAAGTAGAAGCCAGGTGAATAAACAGGGTATTCTCCTTTCAAGGAGAATTTGTAGCTGTTTTCTCAATGGCAGGGGAATAACAAGTGAGTGGATCCACAGAGCTGAGACTGAGCAATACTGGAGAAGCATGGCAGAAGGAGGCATCACACAATGATAATACCACAGGGTTACACAATCTAAGATCTGAACACAGAACAAGAACCACTATCTATCACAGTGGCAAGCATTCAAGACAGAGTCTCAAGAATAAAAAGCTGGACTGCATCAGGGGGCCTGATATGATCCACACCTATTAGCTAAAGACATGTACAAATGAACCAGCTATGAATGGAAGGAACCCTAACCCTGAGTTGTTGACCCAAGACCAGAAGGTACTGACTATGAAAGACCCCAAATTGCCTGCCTCAGTACAACATGAAAGCTCCTGTCATGCATCATAGTGGCTAGAATGAATAGGCACATGGGTCAGTACCTGAGTGAGGCACAGAAGAGAATTGGCACCAACACCAAGCACCAGCTACTGAGTGACAGAAATGTAGCTCAAGACTGTAAGACCGGATTCACAAATCTGTGCACAGCCTGGATTGACTATTATGACTCGATGCCCCACACATGGATACTGGAGTGCTTGAATCTGTACAACATCAACAGGACAATAAGAGCCTTCATTGAAAACCTAATGGAAATGTGGAAAAAATGAGTGAGACATCGACTCACTGATCCACCTCACCAGGATATACAGCAAGGACATTGGTATGTCATTCACACTTGATAAATGCAGCTGAATGGTGTCAAAGAAAAGCAAGGTGATCACAACTGAAGGGGTTAAACTACCTGAAGGCAACATTGCAGATGTCCAGGACAGCTACAAGTACCTTGGAATCCTGCAGACAAATGGCAACCAGGATGAGGCCCCAAGGAAGTCAGCCACAACCAAATACCTACCAAGAGTAAGGCAGGTCCTGAAGAGCCAGCTGAATGGCAAGAACAAAGTCCAAGTCATCAACACATATGCTGTGCCAGTCATCATATAGGAGGGAGGTAGACAACTATTGAGCATCAGAGCCACTATAAAGAATGAAACAACCAACATCAGGGCGAAAGCCCCCAATTACAATCCACAAAGTGAATGTCTCAGGCAGCAGAAACATTGTGGAAGAGGAGAAAGAGGAACCATCGTGGAAAGATAAGCCCCTGTATGGTATATACCACCAGCAGATTGAGGAAGTGGCTGATATCAATAAATCCTACCAATGGCTAGAAAGGAATGGACTGAAGGAGTCAAAGTGGGAGATTCCACTAAGGGTGGTGGAGAATGGCAGGGCTAAGATACTGTTGGACTTCCAGATACAGACTGACAGACAGGTAATGGCTAACCAACCAGACAATATGGTGGTTTACGAGATACAAAAAAAGCAGTCGTGATAGATGTAGCAATCCCAAGTAACTGTAACATCAGGAAAAAGGAACACAAGACGCTCAAGACATACCAAGGACTAAAAAAGGAAATAGAGGAGTTGTGGAAAGTCAAGGCCTCAGTGGTACCAGTGGTCATTGGAGCACTCAGTGCTGTGACCCCCAAACTAGAAGAATGGCTTCAACAGATCCCAGGAACAACTTCACAGATCTCTGTCCACAAGAACCCAGTCATAGGAACAGCTAAGGTACTGCGTAGAACCCTCAAGCTCCCAGGCCTCTGGTAGAGGATCCAAGCGCCTTTTTGGAGCAAATAGGGCAAGATGGGAGTTTATATATATATATATAAACTAAACCCACTGTGTAGTCACATGTTCAGAATTTTGTCTGATCACTTCTTGAGGTTTTAAGATCCATTTTGAATAAATAAGGTGCTGGTGCTGCAAAATGACAATGGAGATGTGAATTAATAAATAAGGTTCTCCCTGAGGTCTAATACTGACTTGATTATGGAATTATTTCCTGTAAATCCATTTATCCATTCATCCATATATACACTGGATCTAAATATGTTTTTGTTGTGAAAATACACAGAACAAACACAGCACAAAACAGAAATAAACAAATAAAGAGTATCAACAGTAAAAATAAATAAATAAAGCAAAATACTGGACGACTCTAATGGGCTGGGAGCCAGACAGCCTGCCTCCCTGGAAGGCCTCAGTCTGATACGTAGTAAAACAATTGGCAAGAGGGATGTGAATTTCTCTGTCTTGCTTCCTCCCTCTGTCTCTCTTACGCCCCCCACACAGACACACACACACAGGAAGCGATGGCAGAGGACCAGCAGTCTGTGCCAGTGGGCGTAGTGGGACTACCGGGCATGCTGGGACCAGCCTAGGGAGTTAAAACTCGCTGAACTACAGATGCAACCAACGCAGCCATTGCCAGAGCAGGAGAGAGTGGCCACGGGATACATGCTTCAAGACTCTGCTACAGATACACAGAAATGCATATGTTCTCCAACAACAACAACACACACACACGTCTGCCTGGGTCCATGCCATGTGTCACAGCTGTGCCAGCATCACCACCCCACCTCCACCCATCCACCTCAGGCCTGAACCTCCCGTGCACACACCCCTCCTTCTCCACCCTTGTCTCTCTCCTCCTGCTCTTCTCCTCCCTGCCGGTAGCCTTTGTGGGCTAATTAGCGATGAAATTGGTGAATTGCAGGCTCGGGCACACACATACATACACATTAACCCACACATACACCCCCACATTCACCCCCTCCTCCCCACTCATACACAAACACATATACAGCTGGTGAATTGTAGGCTCAGGCACAGCAGTGCAGATACTTCAGCATAGCCAAGCGCCACTTCAGCCCCTGAAAAGCCTCTGAAATGGGGCATGCAACACAAAGACAGGAATGGAGAGGAGAAGAAAGGAAACTGTGGAGGAGAAGGTGAGGAGTGAAAGTGGAGTCGGAGGGATACATTTGCTGTGGTTTTTCTCATTACACTTGAACATGTTGGCACTGTATAGAATACATAGCAAATTAAATTACAGCTTTTTTCTTTTATCAACTTACGGTCCAGACGTCTTTGATGGAGAGCTACCTGACACTCACCTGTGTGCCATCAGCTCATGTTGAGGAGTTGGTGAACATCTTTTTTACACACTCTCTCTCTTTCATAGAGTGAGCTTCCAGTCTATAATGATTTCTGTGATGGACGACATTCATTCCATCATCCCTTCATCCCACACACACCCCATAAATTACCTCTCATATTAACAGGCAGTATTAAAACCCTGCAACGTGTTAGGGTTCTCATTTAAAATTAATAAGTGGTAATTATGGAGGGAGGGAATCTGATGAGGAAACAGGGGAGGCTGAAAAGGAGGACAAGTAAGAAAAAATAAGAGCTCAAAATGAAAAGAGTAGTGTGAATAGACTGAAATACATCTCCTTCTGTGAAGAATCCCTGAACCACTTCTTATGGGCTCTAAAAGAATCAAGAAAATGGGACAAAGGTGATCCTAAATGATGTTAATCTCACAGATGTTTTGATGGACTGCCAGATACTTCAGTCACAGATACGACATGGCTTCCCAGCTGAGCATGTAATAAAAAAAGTGAATGGATGACAGGTGGACAGTTACATTGTTGTATTTGCCTGACGCTTGCCACAGGCATCAAAAGAGAGGACAACAAACAAATTACCTACAAATAACTACACATTTTTCATCCTGTACAGTCAGCTCAAAAGGATGCTTCATCTACAAAAACACATACTTTTTCTTAATGTCGTTTTGTGAAAGAACAACAAGCTGAGCACTTTAAATGCTTTTGATTACTTTGCTAAACAAACTCTTTGGTTCTGAATTTTGTTCATACAAATTCTATCCTTCTCATCAAGACAAAAACTACGATGACATTGCTAAAAAAATCTATCACTGTTGCCATCATTTTTAAAAAGAAAGGACTTAGGCTTGTTGAAAAGCCACTAAATGTCACTGGATGATCTCCTATGCTGATTATTCCTGTTGTGAAGTGCATGTCCACCCTTCAATCTGTTGGCTTCTCAACTGGTCTGTGTCTCACATATGCTGTATCTTAACAGTCAAATTTCTGGGCAGTTGGTCCACTTCATTGAAATACAGATTTTATTTACTGTTTTAACCAAACCTTACAATCACACAATATTGTGAGATCTTGTGCAATGTGTTAGCACTTGCAGTTATGTGTTGGTAGCTTAATATTAGTAGGTGTCAGGATTTGGGGGTTATGTGTCTGTGTGGTGGTTCCTTCACTTTACCTTTCAGTTTTGCAGTTTCCCACCAGAGGGCGAAGCAGAGCATGGTGCTGCAGGTCTTCACTGGAGGGCGGATCTCTGCAGGTGTGCAGCAGCACACCTGCAAATCATCAGGCTCATCAAGCCAGAGGTTGAGAGGAGCTAGCTGCCAGTCCTGAGTGTTAGCCATTGTGGTAAAACTCAGAGCCCTGTGAGTTTCTGTTTTTGAGATTTTTTTCATTTGCTCTAACTTAGAAATTTATGATATTCTTGTGCTCCTTTAAAGGTAACCCTGCAAGCTACCTGGATTTGTTCCTTTGTGCTGTTACCTGGATTCCTCCTTTCAAGCTCAAGCTCTCTGTTAGGTCTCTTCAATCAATCAATCAATCAATCAATCAACTTTATTTATATAGCACATTTTAAAAACCACAGGGGTACCCAAAGTGCTGTACAATAGATAGTAAAAAGGAAATAGATAAAACAAATAAAGAGATAAAAAGATAAATAGATAAAAAGAGACATACACATACGGGTTCACAGCAGAAAGACAAAAATCACGGTGTGTTAAAAGCCAAAGTATAAAAGTGTGTTTTTAAAAGAGATTTAAAGACAGGAAGAGAGGAGGCCTGTCTGACACTCAGGGGTAAATTGTTCCAGAGCTTGGGAGCAGCAACAGCAAATGCTCTGTCTCCTCT
>NC_051443.1:961347-966536 GCF_001649575.2 Kryptolebias marmoratus
TCCTCCAAGAAGCCGTGGAAGATCGTGCCAAGAGAGCCTTAAACTTTAACAGTCGGCCGCTGCGTTTACCCCGGCGGCGCCGGCGTTTACGCCGAGGGAGTGGAGCAAGGGTGCGGCAATGATGAGCAGGTATCCGGCCGGGGAAGAGAAACGGCTGAAACGTTGAAAGAGCACCGTAATCATTGTCAGTTTTTACTAGCTTCTTGGCAAAAAGGCGAAGATCCAGCAATGTTTGGCGATTGTAGACGAGCAATGAACCGGTACCAGGCAAAACAAACAAAAACAGCAAACAAACAAACAGCATTGACAGGAAGAGACGGCAGGCCACACACACTGGCGCCATCTTGGAACAACAACATTTTGTTGTTGTTCCTTTTGATCTACAATCCATGACTGGCACCACAAGGCTTCACTTCCCACCTTCATCCTCCTGTATGCAAGAGGATGACGGTGGTCTGACAGTCTACCTCTTCTTCTACAGTAAGATACATTCCTCAAACCCCATCAGATTCATGTATTCTGGACTCACTTATTTTTCTACAGTGCTTAGATCACTCAGTGAACCATGCGACCAACCATCATCTGGAACACCTTACCAACCTCTTTCAGAACCTACAAACTAACCCATCTCCTCTTCCTCCAGGTCCCCACCGTTTCACCCTCACCTCAGGTCCCGTCCACTTTCCGTGATATCAGCTCTCCCACTCCTGAAAGGTTTGCAGGTGATATAGGTTGTTGCAGGGGTTTTCTGTTCCAGTACACCTTAGTCTTCAGTCGATCTCTACAATCATTTCCCATGATGATTCAAAGATTTCATATATACTTGGACTCCTTACTGACAAAGCGTTAAGATGGGCCAAGGCCCGGTTTCAAATCCATCCACATTTTGGTTGCACCTTTAATGAGCTTCTTAAGAAGGTTAAACAGACTTTTAGTCAAGATGCTGATCATTCTGCACTGTCTAGAGGACTCTCCATTGAATTTAGAAATCTGTCTGCATCTTCTGGGTGGAATTCATGTGCGCTTAAAAGTGCCTTCTTTCATGCTCTAAACAAGTCTTTAAAAGATGAGTTGGCTCCATTTGTTGAACCAAGCTCCCCGAATGTGTCATGATTTGAGGTGACTCTGGTGCGAGCAGCAATTACAGACACAAAATGAAAAGGTTAGGAGGTTTATTTAACAAGGAACTGAGTTTTGAGGAGGGGCTGATTGACTGGGGGGGTTTCACCAAGCCGGGACAGGATCTGTACTGGAAGACAGGTGAGATTGTTAATGGCTGTGATAAGAATGTTCTTTAGCAGAGATGGAGGTCGAAGTCTTACTTTGAGAGACAGAGGCGTGATTGAAGGAGAGTTCGGTGTATACACAGACCGGGTGACTAGCTGCTTCCTGGTCGGAGCTGGTGGTTGTTTGATTTGGTTTGCTGCTTTCTTTTAGCAAGAGGAGGAGGACCATTGGAGGGGCACATGCAGGTGAGCACGGAGAGGAACCACAGGTGAGCGTCTGGAGCTGGAGTGGTGAGGGGAAGGAGAACGAGACACCGCAAATGAGTTCCCACAGAGCAGAGGGGTCAGCATTGGAACTGTGCTCCAACACTCAAGGAGGACCTTCAGAAAGATAATCTGTGAGGAGGAAGGAGATCACAGGTAAATTTCAAAAAGTTAGTTTGAGGAGGCTCAGAGGAAGCGGTCATACCACTAAGTGTAGTTAACCATCTGGCGTCTGTCTCTGAAAATCCTGTCCTCTAAACTTCTCCTTGATGAGGGTGATTGATGCCTCCTGGGAGCTGCACCTGCCAATCACACCCTGAGGAGAGGAGGAGAAAGCAGAAAACAAGCATCACACCAGCCTGAGGATACAACAGAATGAGCTTATTGTTTCGGCTATTCATCTGGACAACCATCTGAGGGAAAGAAACAAGGAAAAAAGTAAATGAAATGTCACTTTCAAACCCAGTAATACTGCTTCTTCTTCCAGTTCTTCTGTTCCTGTCCACCCAGAACCTTTAATTCTGAGCCTGAACCCATGCAGGTTGGTCGGACCCATCTTTCTACAGAGGAATGGCAGCAAAGAATCCAGTCTAACCAGTGCATCAACGGTGGAACCCCTGGACACTAAATTGCATCCTGTCCCATTCGGCCAAATGGGAGGGTCCATCAGTAGACACGGGGGAAATGGCGGGCCATCTCAATTCAGGCAACCATCCCCGTTTTCTCGTACCAACCACTTTTTTTTTTTCAATAAAGATCTTCTCAACCTCAGTGCCCTCATTAATTATGGATGTGAACAAAACCTGATCGATTCCTCCCTAGTGAAACAATGCAGAATTGAAACCATCCCACTTAATCAACCCATTCATGTTTCTGCCTTGGATGGTATGCCCCTTCCACAAGTAACCCACAGGCCCAAACCTCTGCTTTTATTCATCTCAGGAAAACACCATCGAGTCATTTCATTTTTTGTTTTTTCGACATCTTACATCTCACTAGTGCTTCATTTCGACTGGTTAAAATGACACAACCCACATCTTGACTGGTTTGAATAACGAGTTGAATCCTTGTCCACTAACTGTTTTTTACCCTGTCTACAGTCTGCTGTTCCTTCAAGCCCACCCCAGGCCAACCCCGACAATGTCAACCCTCCTGATTTGTCTCGTGCCCCAGAATAACACCTAGATCTCAGCCAAGTCATCAGTGAACACAGCTCTTTCCTTGTCTCCACATTGTCCTTATAACTGTGCCATCAATCTTCTTCCCAGTGCTCCTTTTCCTGCCAGTCGCCTGTTCAACCTCTCCCAACCCGAAAGGGAATCCATAGAGAAGTGCATAAATTAATCTTTGTCTGCAGGAATCATCCAACACTCATCCTCACCTTTGGGGGCAGGCTTCTTCTTCATCACCAAGAAGAACGGCTCCCTCCAACCCTGCATCAATTACCAAAAACTAAACCAAGTCACCATCAAAAACGAATATCCCTTTACAGCTCATTTCATTAGCATTTGAACCGGTCCATGGCGCCACCATTTTCACTAAGTTAGACCTCCACAATGCCTACTATCTTGTCCGCATCTGTCAAGGAGATGAGTAGAAAACAGCCTTTAAAACTCCCCTTGGCCAATACCTAGTCATGCCTTTCGGTTTCACAAATGCCTCTGCTGTTTTCCAAGCCTTAGTCAATGATGTGCTCTGAGAACTCCTGAGCGTTTTTGTTTTCGTCTATCTCAATAACATCCTCATCTACAAGAAGACCCTCTCCAACCATCATAAACATGTCTGCCTGGTGCACCAACATCTCAAAAATCGTCTTTTTGTCAAAGCCGAGAAATGCAAGTTCCACAAGCCATCTGTTACCTTTGTTGGCTATATTCTCGAGGGTGGCAGGTTCGCACTAATCTGGAAAACCTAAAAGCAGTATTGGATTGGCACATCCCAGACTCATGCAAACAACTCCAAAGATCCCAAGGCTTGGCAAATTTCTACCGTTGCTTCATCAGAAATTACAGTTAAACTGCATCTCCTCTCACCGCTCTCACTCCCACCAAGACCACCTTCTCCTGGACTCCTGAAACCAACACTGCCTTCCTTGAACTCAAAAAGTTTTCCCAAACACCTATCATCATTATCATCATCATCATCCAGCCCGACCCCCATAAGCAGTTCATTCTTGAGGTAGACACCTCAGACATGGGGGTCGGAGCTTTTTCCACAACATTCAGAATTTGACAAGTGACACCTTCCCTTCATTTAGCACTCCAACACACAGCTGTGCATTTTGCCTTTTCCCTCTGAAGAAGCAATAGACTTGCAAAATGTCAGGAACCTTTTTGTCGACTGATCCTGGTCCTGCTTTCTTTTAATCTGATCATTTTAGAGTTGGGACAAGGGTTTTCCCATTTTAAATAGTTTTAGCTCTTCTTTTATTGTTGTTATTAATAAAGTTAGTGTTTTTAATCTTTAAATTGTTTGTGTGAGGCCCACAACCACGCCCTGAAGCTACTACTGCCATACTTTGGCCTAGGCTTGTTTATCCTGAATTTGCCAGACAGCGTGACACAATAAACTTGTCAGTATGTTAGTGTGTTTCCAGGATTCCTTTTGGATTAACCCTTTTTTAAGACTCTTTTCCACCATCATGGGAACTACGGAGGACACATAACGGACCTTTAAACTACAAACAGGAGCAGCTCACTTGGAACAACAACGAGGGGGCTGCTTCCACAAACTGTGGAGTATGTAGGTGACAGGCACGGGACTCCATGACTACAGGTGGGCCAACACAACTTACTTTCTACAGGGCTGGCTGGGACTGGATCGGCCGACAGTGGGAGCAGAATGCCAGCTACAGACCACACAATAAACATAGAAGGTTTACACCTCAACCCAATATAAACAAAATTCAGAACACGGCACCTACTGCTAACATTCGTTTTGAATAATCCCTAGATCTTAACACCAGACAGTCGGCACACAAGTATTATGGCACTAGGCTGAACTCCAATATGAGGAGTATGGTTGAAAGCCTGCTCAATGATCACTCCAAACCTAGTAATGGACGAGAGTCTTAGATGAGTGAATGTAACCCAAGGGAATGTGACAGGAAGGCAGAAATTGATGTGGAGGATGAGGAACAGTTTCCTGCCCACAGCAGTTCTAAAGAGTCCTACATTAAAACTCTTTCCCTGGGGCAAAAACCTGCCCTAACAGAACAGTACCCTGCACTGTGGGGGGCCTCAGTAAACTGGCCCAACCCCAACAATAACAACAAAAAAACTAAAAATGATAACCTGAACCCAGAAAGAATAACGCTAGCTGAGCCTAGCCACATTCAAACTCTGGATGAGGCTCCAGTCGAGGTCTTACAGACCAGAATCGAAACTGGGAAACCCCAATCCTACCTTACCCTAACCCTAACTTGATCCTGCCCAAACCTATCCTTACTTTGACCTTTAACCCTACACAGCAAATCCAGGAGGCCCAGATTAACACTGTCAGATTTGATTTCAACACTTTTAAAGTGTCTATATGGGTCCACACCTGAAAGTGTTAATTTAACTCTTTTTGGAGAGTTGGTACCTTAACTCTTATAAAGTGTCAAATATCAAATCTGCTGGAGTTAATAATTTAACACTTACTAACACTAATTCAGTGTTAGATTTTAATATTAACTCTCACAGAGTACTTCTTTTAACT
>NC_051443.1:967834-973851 GCF_001649575.2 Kryptolebias marmoratus
GTTCGAGCTGCTGGTGGAGTTCAGAGTTAAGAAGTAAAGAGTTATTGATTCCATTTTAACACCTCTAGATTTGATACGTAAACACTTTGTTTTAACACTGGATTTTAACTACTAATAATATACATCCCAGAGTTACATAAACATAATGTGACTCTATAAGTGTAAAATTAACTCTGCTTTTGCACAAAGTCGGCTAACACCAAAACATTTAACACTTTTGAATTTGCTGTGTACCTTAACCCAATTCAGCACAAAGAGCACCATCTTCCCTGATGCCCGTGCAAAAGAAATCTAAGCCAGAAAACTTAAACATTGACACGTTTACCTGCTGCTAATCTTTGTGCTCATTATCATTCTTTTGTTAATCAGGGTTTTGCTGCCTTGCTAGCTTTTGATTTTCCCAATTCTTACTTTTGTAATTTGCTTGCATTTTTATTTTAATTATAATTAAATCTTCTTTTACACAAGTCCTCGGGAAAGTCTGCATCCTTGGGTCTTCACCTGCAAAGTGTGACAACAGTAAAAGTAGAACATAAGAAACCTTTTAATTTGTAAAAGTTGTACATGTAAATGACAAAACAAAAGTTATCTGTTCCATATCAAAGCATACAATTATACAGCTTTGAATATTGAACCTTTTGCTTCAACAGTTCTTTGAAGGGTTTGCATCAACTTTACCATTTGATATGTCAGTGAATAAAATTATCGTCTGTCAGAAGTTTAGCCCTTCAAATTAACTTTCTTGCCAAAAGAAAACATGGGAAATACGAAAACCTTTTTCTAATCGCTTGTATCATTGTGATTTAAAAATTGGCCAAACTGATTGAAGCTTTATATTAAATTGATAGGGATTCTAATAATTTTAAAGAATTATAAATAATTCAAATGATTCATTATTTTGTGAAACTTTAGTTTTGGGCTCTGTTATATTCCTCCTTCATGAGTTTCACCTGCATGGATTTTAAAATATCATGAACGAATAAGTTTTTACATAAATGTTTATGACTAGTGTAATTAAAATTATGGCATGTTGTCATCAAAAGCCATAACTTGTACAAAATGAGTATCTGAGCAATCAAAAATTCAGGAGAAAATATTAATCCAGTTTCCATATCTGAATGAAGATGTGGAATTAATGTGCAATAAAAATTGTGTTTTACGTGTTTTAATTTTTTTTTTCCATCTGCAGTTTTGTGAACATTTAACTTGAACGAGATGCTAAATACATTTGGCTATCTTTACGTTATCAAGAACATCTTTGAATTTAAAATAAGAACAACAAAATTCTAGGTATAATGTGTGTGTGTGTGTCTGTGTATGTGTGTATACACACCCAAACTGAAGAAAAATGGAACCATATTAACCCGAAAATGAAAGCAACACATGATTCACTTAAAAACAACAACAACACACAAACAAATGAAAAAGACTCAACAACACTTATTAGAGTAATTTTGAAACATCATGGACAATAGTCCTTTGTAAGGGTGTGGAGATCAAGTTTTTTCCCTTTACAATAAAAATATGTATTCACACAATCTTGTGGTGTTGCATATTTTGTAATACAATATGGTATCAACTTAATGCTAACATTTTAAAACTAAAACACTGCTTTTATTAAATTTATTTAATCTATTAGAAACATAATCTGATTAAATTTGTAGTAGTTTTTCAAAAATGGCAAATTCCAGCAAACTAAAGCTAAATGCAAAGCTATTACTGATTTGTGGCTAATGTTTTTGGACTGTGTTAGTTTAATATTGACAACAGGCCAAGTGCCAGAAATACCAATATCAAGTCAAAAAAACTCCATGAAAAAGAATTTTTTATATACTTACCAAATCCAGTAAGCACCAAAACCCACAGGAGAAAAAAAAATATGTTTGACTCAGTTCATGGGACACTGAGGTCAGCAGTTTTACTCCTGTGGTGCCACAACCACATAGTTTGGAATCAAGAGTTTAAAGTTAATACTGAGCTCTCGATTTTCTGTAGTGGCAGACTGTCAGAGGCCCAAGAACGTAATAAAACAAACAGTTTATCTAAGTCATTTAAAAAAAATAAATGAAAATAATCTCGTAGCAGATAGATAAGGATAAGGAAAGATGATAAACTTTATTCAACTTACCACATATTAAGCTCTCAATAATGCCAAGTCAGAATGACCAAACAACAGATTGTTTATACCCTTTAGGAATTTAATCATTAGATTATTTATTCTATTCATCAAAATCTTTATCATATTTTAACAGCTGAAGCTGAATTTGTAAATTACAGACAACCCTTATCAAAATATTTACAACATATAAAGAAGGAACCAAAGTTTGCCATTTAGGTTTTATTACAAAAATAATTTAATTCAAGAAAATAGAATCAACAAAAAATAAATAAATAATAAAAATTAAGACAACACAATGAAAATAAGAGTAACAATAAGATTTTAGGGAATATTCTTTTGGGGAATGGCGATTAAGTAATGTATAATTACAAAAATAAAAGTAAATCAATAAGATAGAATCAACAATAAACAATTAAGACAACACAACAAAAAAAGTTGGGGAACTAAACTTCTGAGGAATGATTATTAAGTAATTACTTTGAATGAGAATCTATCAAGATAAAACACAGCAACAATTAGTTTACAATTAGTAAACTAAGGTCAGAATAAACATTAGTTTATCAAAACCAAAAACAATTATTTGAGTAGAATGTTTGGATTTTAGGATTAATGTTTATGGGTTTTTACCTGCACGAGCGTTTAAAATACTTTAAACTATTTTGGTAAATACTTCACTTTGGAATTTGGATAGAAGATTTTATTAATTCTGCCAGGTTGTCAGGTTAGTTTTGATGAAACATCTGATTGGAAGTAGATATTATTCATCAATTTGCCTCAGTTAAATTTGGAACAAACTTCCAGAAAACTGTAAAACAGCTGAAACACTGGGTGCCTTTAAATCTCAACTTAAAACCCACCTGTTTAGAGTTGCTTATGGCTAAATTAGGGTTAGAGTACGGGTTTTTTATGTCTTTGATGTTTTTCTCTTTCTTAATGTTTATTCATTGTCACATGCTGTTTTTATTTTGTTTTTTTTTTGTTTTTTTTTAATTATGTAAAGCACCTTGAAATGCCTTGCTGCTGAAATGTGCTATACAAATAAAATTTGATTGATTTGATTGATTAAAATGAAATAGCCAGACCCAAAATGGCTTCTTCTTTTATCTTTCTTATCACACAGAGTTAAAGATGTGCGATGTGATCAGAAGCTGCGGAAGGCCAGTCGTCACTTCATATTTAGAGAACTTGGAGACTGCTCAGGCCTTGACAGAACCACAACAAAGACACGGGTTAAGGCCCAGAGCCAGCTGAGGGTCAGTGGTCGGTGTTCCTGCTCAGGTCACCAGAGGAGTGGTGATGTTTGCAGAGGGTCAGTGAGGAGGCTGCTGATGCAACAGGAGTCAGGCGACATGCAAACTGAAACAATTCTCCTAAAGTTTAAAAAGCTGTTTTAAAGTGTCTTCAAAAGGTGGATGTTCTTCTGGGTCTTCATAATTGCAGCAACGATGTACTGATCAAAAGAAATGACTTTACAGACATAAGTTATTCTTGAACAGTGGGAGTTTATTCAAAATAACAGAGTCTGTGCCGAATCGGGACTTCTGGCCCAATCTGTGAAGATCACTGTTTCTCTTTTCTAACCTTTACCACACACAGAGTAAAAAGACACCCACGTCCCACTGGGACGGACCTGTAGGATTCAAGTACATTCAATTCCATTTATGGTGATAAGCTAGGGTCTTCAGACAAGCAACAGATAACTTTCCACATATGCAATCACTGTACTAGCTCTTCGACAACGTGAGTGTAAGAGCCCACGATTCACTTCCTAAGAAGAGATTTGTGGCTGAAGACAGTGTCTCAAAATAGGAGCTCAGGCCTCATGGCCTGATGGCACAGAGGCAGACCAGTTACCTCAGTTTTCAACTTTCTTTTTTTTTGACAAAATGAACTAAACTGCAGTCACCCACAAAAGCTTGCTTTTCAAAACATTTAGACCTTGGGGTTGAGGAGAAAGGCTTAATCTCATTCTGTCCAAAAAATCTTTCACTCACAATTGAGTGAGACCTGTATGACAAAAAAGATGAAGTTTGTTAAAACACTGCAGTAATAATCTTTATAATGAATATGTTCAGATAGATAATAATTAACAATCATTTTTCATATTCCAAAACATTTCATAACAAATTCAATCAATCTCATTTCAGCAATGAATCATGTTGGTTTTTTGTTGTTGTTTCTTTTTTTTTTTTCTTTTTTTGTCATGACGAGGGGAGACAGACATGAACCCAGAGCGAAGAATCATTTTAAAAAAGGAAATCTAATTTATTACTTAACAAACAAAAAGGGCTGATGTGGCAGCAAAGGTACAATAACAAAAATCTAAATGAAGGGGCAGGGCATGACAGGACGAAACAAATGCAGAACACAGAACAGAACGACAATGAACCAGCGGGGTGGAGGAGAAAATGACCAGGTTATATACACAGGGGATAATTATGGGAAGTGGGCACAGGTGAGTGATTACAATAACTTACAGGTGGAGATGGGCGTGGCAGATAATCAGGGGCAAACAGAGGGGAAGTGAATACTGAACAAGGAACCAGACACAAACAAGGGAACAAATGCAAAATTAATCTAAAAGAAAACAAAAACAAAACCCAAATCGTTACATTTTTTTCATAAGCCTTAGGGAAACATTAAAACAATCTCTAAACAACTGATTAGATACCCACAGATGCAAACACATGTCCCTAAACAACCAAGATTCAGTCAGATCAGAACGAACTTTTCAGAGAGGAATTGGTGAAAGATGACACTAGCTCAGAGGTTGTGAAAAAGTAGTGCGTTTTCATGCTATAATCAACAAAACAATGATGCAACCCAAGCTTGTTCCAGTGTTTTCCTGCATTTTCTTTTCACACTTTGCCATTTAAATAGTAGATTATTCCACCCCTGCTAATAGTTATACTGACATATAGACACCTTTTTTGAAAAAAAAAAAAAAGCATAAAGAAAAGTTGCTTTGTTTTTTAACCTTATTCTTTTCAACTTTATCCTTATCAATACACACTGTGCATTGATCAGGACTGTTTTTAACAGACTGCTGTGAGGTCCATTAAGCAGTGGTGATGACAAAGCATTAAGAGACTAATGTGTCCCTGGAGGACTGTAAGGCCAAAGAAGGATGAGTAGGACACTTTACCACACAGCATTGCTGTGTTTCTCTTATCCAAAGCACCATCAGTTTAAAGTGAGGGCTGATGCTTTTAAGACTTCCAAGAGGATCTAATCATAAAATGTTCAAGTTTAATGCACTCTGTATGACTTTTATGTGCATGTTTAAATGTGTTTGATCACTCAGCTGATTACAGTGAATTTTCAGCCTGATCCAACTCACTAACAAAGATTTCATTAGTACAAAAAGTTGTTTTTAGCAACATGTCTATTTGGTCTTTTGAAATCTTCTGAAATCAAATTTCCAAACAACTGTTTTGCAGCATGTTTTTAAATTAGTGTGAGTCTGAATTTTTATTTCTCACTGTAATCTTTTTGAAGAACCAACTTAATCATCTCATTCTTACTTGTTCCAATTTTAGCTCTCTCTGTTGACCCCCTATAAAATTCAAAATAGAATTTAAAATTTTCCAGCACATACAGTGAAGCTCTTAACGATCAAGTTCCATCTCATATTAAAGATATTCTTATTCCATATTTTCTTAAGGTAGGTAGGTAGGTACATTTATTTATATAGCACTTTTCAGCACGAGGCGACTCAAAGTGCTTTACAACACAAGAACAAAATTACAGATAGAGTTACAGAACATGACAAGATAACTAAGCTAAAACATGACAATGCTAACAAAGGTACAGGATAACTAAACTACTAAAACATGATATTACTAAACCAAGGCACGAAGAATCTAGCTAACAGTGAATATGATAACTAATTGTACAG
>NC_051443.1:974918-976957 GCF_001649575.2 Kryptolebias marmoratus
TATCAATTGCGTTGAGAAACCAGCTGATCAGATCCATATTCCTTAAATTTTTGGAAAATATGTAAAAAGAGGCTTCGAAAAAGGAAAGGCGGGGGGGGGGCAAAGGAGACAGAGAGAAAAGAAACACGTCCGCCTTCCACCAGGAGCAGAAAAAAAAACAACAACAAAAAAAAAAAACAGAGCACTTCACTCTCAGACTGCAGGTTTACTTGTTGTTCATCAAGTTTCCAAAGGTAGAACGGGAGGCAGAGCTTTCAGTTATCAGACTCCTCTCTTGTATGACCAATTCCCAGTTTGTGCCTGTGAGGCTGACACTCTTTTTACTTTTAACCCTCCTGAAGCTCTAAAAAAAGATATATAGAGACAGGTAGAGAACCCTTATAACTTTGGGTCAATTTGACCTGAAGGCCATGAGACGGGTAAGGTTAGGATTAAGACTTTACTGATAAATCCTATAGTTAGGGTTGGCTTGGGTTATCTTCATCCATTGATCTATTATATTTACACTTGCACTGAAGTGAAGATTTCACACAATCTGATGGTTACCTTAGATAGGCAATCTTTTTACTAACTGACTTTTGGCAATATACCTAATTGCATTGTATCATAAATGTACGAATTAACTCTTTGCAATTGGATATGAATCATGATCTGTTTTTGTCTGAAATGAACTGCATAAAGGTTATTATTTGGACTTGTTTCCTGGATAGTGCCCTAAGATGACTTTTGTTGTAAACTGACACTATAGAAACAAATTAAATTGAACTGGTCTTAACTTAGACAAATGCAGTGTCAACTACATAGTAGCGCCATTATTTATCTAGCAAACCTATTTCAAAATAAAAAAGCATTTTCTATAAAACTTAGAACCTTTACTGTTTCCATATAATTTTATAAAAAACTTACATCCAGGTGTTTCCAATCACTTGAAATAATGATCACCAGGAAGTATTAGCTCTTCTGTAAAAGCAGCACCTTTTTTTTTTATCAATTTGCTACTCTTAAGTATTGGTATGTATTCTGACAGTGTAAAAGAGGAAAGAAAGTAATGACCTCAAACCATCAAACTGTCCTGATGCATGCTTAACAACCCAATCTTGCAAGGTTGAGTCAAATGTTCTGGACAGTTTCGTCTTTTATGCAAAAGACTTTTTGAGTTATAGGAGCTGCAAGAAAACTCAGCCCTATAAGCAGCACCTTTGCATGTTGAATCGACCAGTTAGCTGTGACACCCAAAGGGCTCTAACTATCAGTTGTTGGGCTGATGGTCTTTCTTTTGCATGTGAACAACTACAGTGAGTCCACTTTCTGTTATGATAATTATTACAGGGCCAAATTCCCACATATCAAATAGTGTGTGGTTGATTTAAGATACAAAATATGTTACTCTTAACTTTTAACTGTTAATTCATTTGTTGGTACCCTTACAGCTCATTGAAATAATGTATTTGTTGTGAAAAGTGATTCAGTAAAAAGCCATTGTCTAGTGGTTGTCTGCATGCATTTAGTACAATCTTTAGAGTAAACAAAAATGTGAAACTAAATGTTTTGTTGTTTTTTTTACAGAGAGACTAAAAATGATGGATAGATTTGTTGATACCCTTGAAGAAACTAATAATCTTTGCATTATAGTCATGTTTCAAACTAAGTGTTTGACCTTAAATAGTATCACAGGTGCCTTCAGGTTTTGCATAACACATTCAGTTTGGTATTTTTCTGAGCACTGCACTGGATATACAGGTGCTGGTCATAAAATTAGAATATCATGAAAAAGTAGATTGATTTCAGTAATTCCATTTAAAAAGTGAAACTTGTATATTATATTCATACATTACATACAAACTCATATATTTCAAATGTTTATTTCGTTTAATTTTGATGATTACAAATTACAACAAATGAAAATCTCAAATTCATCATATCAGAAAATTAGAATATTACTGAAGACCAATAAAAACAAAGGATTTATAGAAATGTTGGCCAACTGAAAAGTATGAACATGAAAAGTATGAGCATGTACAGCACTCAGTATTTAGTTG
>NC_051443.1:978035-1026621 GCF_001649575.2 Kryptolebias marmoratus
GTAATCATCAAAATTAAACGAAATAAACATTTGAAATATATGAGTTTGTATGTAATGTATGAATATAATATACAAGTTTCACTTTTTAAATGGAATTACTGAAATCAATCTACTTTTTCATGATATTCTAATTTTATGACCAGCACCTGTAGAGCAGAGAAAGCAAAGGTGAGAGCAGTCTGAGGAGCTCAGAAAGATGGAAAAAGACCATTTTCAAGCAGCTTAATATTCTTATGACCACAGATGCTAATATTATTAAAAATAATGAGATTCAAGGGACTATAGACAACCTAGGACATGAATGCAAGAGGAAATGCAACCCCAGGTTGATATGACAGATAGTGTGGATAGTAGAAAAACAGCCAAAGAAACCATCCAAAACCATTCAAGCTGAACTCCAAGGTCAAGGTATATCACTTTCTGATTGCACCATCTGACACATTTTAAATCATAATTGGTTCCATCAAAGAGAACCCAGGAGGGTTCCCCTATTGGCAGAAAAACTAAAGTCAGACATGATTTTACCAAAATGCGTTTTGACAAGCCCCAACTTTTCTGGGATGTCATCCTTTCTAGGATGTCATCCCTATGATGAGAGAAAACTGGAGCTTTTTGGCTTCAGTCACATCAGTTATTTTTTTAATGATTATTATTATAGAAGGGTACATATACATGCGTCTGCATGTATATTTGTTTATATGAGCAGCTAAACTTAATTGAAAACACATAAAGCAAGACTTTTGGCTTGAGCTGGATGCATGTGTCCATTAATTTGCTTTAAAAAATTCAGTCAGTGATAAGCTGGCATGAACCAAATTTAAAAGCAAATTAAAAACATGAAATTAGAAAAGCTGTGGACAAATATTCAGACCATAAAAAAAGGCTCTCTGAAGGAGTGAAAGCTGAGAAACTCTGATTATTTTTTTTAATAGTTGTCAGATGTTTTTATGCTGTAGATCAGGGTCTCTCTGATTGGGTAATCACCAACTAAAGACAGAAAGCAGAGAGTGGAGGCAGATGTTACTGATGCCCAAGCATTTGAGATCTAGTTAACACTTCCGCTAAGTCAAACTCATCAAGTGACGCAAGGTTAGAGGGGGACAATCAACACAGTCCAAACGGTAAGTAAACAAGCTAACACTTGTTCGAACATGACAAAATAATGGAAGACCCCTCCTTCATGCACATGTGGACACACACACACACACACACACACACACACACACACACACACACACACACACACAGAGTTCCAGCCCTCCATACATCATTATTTCTCTCTTCCTCTCCATCTCCATCTCCAGCAGCGTACGTCCCTGTTCTGGCTCTGAGTGTCTGGCACCTTTTGCCTAAATCATGCTCTGAGTGGAGGGCTGAGCCAAGGGGGTAACATGGAAGAAATAAAGGAAAAGGAGGAAGGAGTGAGGATGCAGGAAGACGGGGTGTTAACACCCTTTTCAACACCAGAGCCCCTTTGCTCAAACCAAGCAGAGGGAACAGTCTAATTGCTGTGTGTGTGTGTGTGTGCATAGATTTGTGTGCCTAATAGTGAGTGTGTATCAAGGCTTTCCGTGTAGCTGTGAAAATTTCCCTATGCATAAGAAATCAGTTGCTCTTCTCTTAGCTTTTAGATTTTACAATCTTAGCATTAGTTTTAATCTTATTTCATCTCGCTACATTAGGTTGTTTTTTTTCCCTGAAATTTATTCGTTGTGTGCCTTTGCCACCTTTTCTTTGTCTCTTTTTTTTATTCACTTCTTTTGTGTTTCCCGGTATGCTGCCCTCTCACCTCCATCCCATATACTCTGACAATCTCTTTATTTCTCATTAGTGCATTTTGACAATTAATGAGTGGACGGGATGTGCGAGTGTCTTTGTGTGTGTTTGTGTGAGAGCATGGTGAGTGAGAAAGTGAAGGAGAAAGGCAGTGGAAAGAGAGGGGAGAGAAAGAGATAGCGAATGAGTGTGAAATTCATGTTGATAAATCATGTGGTCAGTAGCACAGGCCTATGTTTATCTCCAGCTGTCAGAGGAGTATGGGAGCTGAGATACTGCTCACGCATTCAGATACACACACACACACACACACACACACACACACACACACACACATCAACAACAATTGTTGTTACCTGCGATTTCTTCCTTTTCCTTTCCTCGTTCTTGCACCCCTCCCTCACACAACTCTCCCCTTCATCAGAGAGGATGTGGAAGCCTGATACAGAGCAAACCTTCTGTTTACATTTTTTGCTTTGTTCAACTGCTTGAGTCCCATCAGTCAGCTGTTTGTGCTGATTACTGGTTGACTAATAGACTTTAAATCAACCTCGTCTGCTTTCATTGTCTGTCCTCCCACCGTCCTCCTGCAAGTTAAACACATTTCTAATTAAATGAAATTTTGTTTTTGCACAAACCAATAAAATTGCTACAATTTCTCTGCAACAGTTTCGAAAATCATCACATTAAAAAAAAACTGTTGTGTTCCATATTTTATTTAAAAAAATGCATTGTGACTTAATGCTGAAAAAATATTTAGCATCTTTTTAATCATTAAAAAGTAGAATTTCTTGAAGTAATGCATATCCTCTGCCACCATGCATGCCAGAGTTTTAAAGAAAGATAATATGTGATCTGTTTGTACTTAAAGAACTATGAATTTCATTGTATAAATAACTTTATTATTTTACTATTTGTTTGCATATGATAATAGAGGCTTATGGTTAATCTTTGAACCATTTGAGTATGTGTTAGGAATGACTCTCAGCTATTACCATACTAAATTTTAGCTCAATATCAGTAAAATTGAATGAGTTGTAGACATTAGTTGGTTTACTGGCTAACAGACACTTTTCATAGCAGTGGGCGATACAGATTTATAGGCTAATAATGAAAAAAACTGTAAAACTGTGACAGCTGCTGTCTGTCACAGATATTCAGGATTTTGTTTCTATGGTTTAATCATATCAAATGTTTTGTTGCATGCTCACTGCTGTAAAATAGACCATACAGATTCAATCATGTTTGATTATGGTAGGTGGAAATTTTAAACCACTAATCAATGACCAAATTATATACTTGAAATCAAAATACTTTGAGTGTGTTTGTTGTAAGAACAAGGAGAAATGTAATCAAATCTCAAAATATTGATATTGCATAAATATCATTTATCGTATTTTCTGCACTATAGAGCGCACTGGATTATAAAACGCACTGTCAATGAATGGTTCGTTTTAGATCTTTTGTCATATATAAAGCGCACCAGACTATAAGTCGCATCGCTGTGCACCTCCCAATTCTTATAACTTGGCGCAGACAGTGCTCCATTCAAAATGGACAATTTTGGTGCTCTAGTGGAGCTAGTTTACCTGTATCAATATTTATATGACCCCTCTATGAGAGATCACAAAGATAATCAAACGATTCAAAACTCATGGAAGAATACAGCACCGACATAAGCTACATAACCTACACTGCACACTGTGCAAAGAGCTCTGCGCAACACTTCAGAGCATGACTATAACTGAGCCCTAATGCTGCAGGCGGTGCGGCTTAGTTTACCAAAGTTGTACGACTTCTTACATGTATAAGGCGCATTATCGTTTTCTGAGAAAGTTTAAGGCTTTTAAGTGTGCCTTTTAGTCGGGAAAATATGATAGCAATGGAGTTGCCATCCTAGGTTCATGACATGCACTGTGCAGATATTGCTAACTTGATGCTAACTCGTGTGTGCACTTGAGGGTAACAAAGTATCATTTATGCACTCTCACACGAGAGTAAACAAATAAATCAGTAGCAGTTTCAGACTATTACATTAGTTTAACTACACATGGATTGTCTATATTTTTTCAGCAGGAACAAACTGCTCTCAGGCTGTCAGGCCTATATGTGCAGTATATACCTGTAGGACACGAGCGCCTTCTTGCTTAAGGTAAGCTCCTTGTTTCTTGTCTCGTTCTCTGTGACGTTGTCCTCCTCTTCATTTGCCTTTCTTTTAAAATTAAAAATAGTTGGAATTGCTCATGGCAAAATGTCCTGCTTCTTTGGCATGAAGCCAATCCACCGAATTAATGAGGGTTGGAACTTGAGGTGCTCTTCTTTGAAGTGGTCACTGCACAGGCGGTCACCTGAGTTTGGATAGTAATTTTCACGTGGGAGCTTACCTATCCAAATCAATTTTTTTTTTATCTTTCGGGAAGCCAAATTTTTTTTTTACAACAAGCCTATTTTGTGATTTTCTTTCAACTGATGTTAGCTTCAAAACACTGTTCATTTCTCCATAAGTTTTTATCTTTTAGTATTTGTATTTTTGAGTTACTGATTGAGCTACTGGGAAGACAATGGACATTAAGTTACTTCTAATATTAGCACCTTTGGCTATTTAACTGCAGATAAATAGCAAACATGTAATTTTTCAGTCACAAGGTAGACCTAGGCCGACAAAGCTTTGTCTATTTTATTATAAATGGGAGTATAGTTTTACCAAATTAAAATAATTTTGCATTGAAAATGACTTCAACCCTGGTAATAGGACTATAAATTAATACAGTAGTGATTCATTTCCACTGTCACTAGTGTGCAATAGTGGAAAGAAATGACTGCTTTTTAACAGGAGAAACCTCCAACAAAACCAGGCTCAGGCCATCTGATTGGTGTTTAGGCAGCTCAGGCCATCTAGTGTTTGAGAAGACAGAAAATAGACACAGACAAACACAGAAGAATTAGTCCAAGTGTAGTTTATATGGAAAGAGGAACAAAAATAGCAGGGTTAATGGCAGCAATAATCACATGTACAGAGACAAAAAATGTATAGAGAAAAGACAACAGAGTGAGGAAATGTGGTCAATATGTCCTCCAGCAGTCGAAGCCTAAAACACCATAACTAAGGATCAGCTAAGGAAACCCAATACAACTCTAACTACAAGATTTATCAGAAAAGTAAATATTAAGCCTAGTCTTAAAAGGAGACAAAGTGTCTCTACTTTTAGAAACTCTAGAACCCACATGTAAACCTGAAGAACACGGTGCTCTGGAAAATGAAGCCCTAGGCGGAAATTCAACCTGTAAGACTGTTCCGGCATCCCCTATCACCACGCCTTCGTCCCAGCCAATGAGGACGCTCCACCTCACTACCTCGATCCAATCGCCCGACAAGAGATCCTTCAAAAGGCGAAGCGACCTCAGATCCACCGGCTTCAGTTGTGCTTCAACCCACCTCCTTCCCGTTTCCACCACCAGCCTCCCAGACGCCTCCAGGTCCCCTCAAGACTCCTCTCTCCAAGTTCCGCTCCACCACCAGTGACTGGGCCCGGGGGAAGACCTACCTGAGCTTCGTTCGAGCCGATCATTCAAGCTTGCACGTCTTCCGCCGGTGTCCGAGCGCCAAATCCTCGGTCCAATAAAATTGTCTAACTGCTGTTTCTCTCTTTGTGTGAGTCTCTACAGATTTAAATGTGAAACAATAGCGTCTTCAATATGAGAAGCTCTCTTTTTGTTTTATAGTGTTTGAAATATACAAATAAAATCCCACTATACAAACATTTACTGTAAAATTACAGGTATTTCAACTAAAAATAAGCTAAATATTTAACACAAAAATTCTAAATTATGAGTCTGTAGTCAATGCAACAAGCTGGTAGATGAAGTGTTGCATTTAGCTCCAAAGTTTTTAATTGGTTAATATTAAAGCAGTGGTAAACACTGGACTTAAAAAATGGTTTGTAATTTTAAGAAAAATAAAGGGTTTACCATATTTGTTGTCACTATGGTCTGATAATAAAACACGATAAAAATATAAAAATATAAAATTATTTAAAAATTGTGATTACTGCCTTTTACCAAAAAGCAAATTTTTAATGTTGTTGGTATTGATTCTTATATTTTTCATAATATTGTAGCTCCACCTCTGATGCAGAGATGCACATCATTTGGACAGCCACCTTTGCTCATGCCTACCACATGTTAATATATTGATAAAGCTATTTTATACTCAAGTGTCTTGCATGTGTTTCACCATGCACTCATTGTTCATCTGCCATCAACTGCACATTGTACAAAGACTGTGCATTTACATATATCGGGTGAGATGACACATGTCGTGAAGTGTGTGCTCTCACACTTGTATTTGACAGTCGGGAGTGTTGCTGTGACATTGTGGCCTCTGTGAATAGATATGAGTCAAGGTAGACAAGTGTGTATCTGTGTGTGTGTGCAACAGGCCAGTGGGAAGAGAGACAGATTGTATTTTAACAGCCATCATAGTCATCTCCAACAGCTGTCCTCCTCCTATTCTTTATTCAGCAGGTCTGTGTTTGCATTGTCTCCCTCATGACCTCCTTTCAAAAGACCTACAGAAGACAGAGCATGAGGAGAAAGAGGAGGAAAAAACAAGACAGACCATTGGACAGTGAAGAGAGAAATAGAGCAAAATGCAAATAAGGGAGAAAAAGAGCAATGTAAGGAAGCAGGGGAAATAGAGAGACAACGTTCAATGTCCTTAAATTCCTTCTGGTCTTCAGGTAAAATTCACTGAGGTTTACCTTAGTGAAATTTTTCTCTACCAAAAGACGCCCAGCTCACTCTATTTTTTTACATGGATGATTCCACCTCAAGGTCAAGGTCCTCTACCAGAGGCCTGGGAGCTTGATGGTTCTGTTCAGTATCTTAGCTGTTCCTAGGACTGTGCTCTTCTCTTTTAGTCTAGGGGTCACAGCACTGAGTGCTTCGATGACCACTGGAAAAACTGAGGCTTTGATTCTCCACAACCTTGAGCTTCTCATGCTCCTTCTTTCTGATGTTATAGTCAGTCAAGATTGCTACACCAAACCCCACTGCCTTATTCTGTATCTTGTTGATCACCACAATGTAATGTTGGTTAGCTATCACCTGTCAGTCTGGAACTGGATGTCCCAAAATATCTTAGTCCCGCCTTCCTCCACCCCCCTTAATGGAGTCTCCCACTTTGACTGCAGTGCCTCCAGTTTATACTTGGCACAGATATTTCTGTACTCCAGTGGTGTCCAATCCTGGTTCTGTAGGCCCATTTTTCTGCATGTTTTAAATGTTTCCCTGCTCCTCAGCAAGTCTCAAGTTCTGCAGAAGCTTTATAATGACTTAATCATTCAAATAGGGTATGTCAAAGCAAAAAAACATCTAAAATGTGCAGGATAGTGGCTCCCAAGGACCAAAATTGGACACCACTGCTGTACACTATTTCAGCCACTTGGTGGTGGCCTTCCATGTATGCTTAGCATCTTACATATCACTATTATGAGCTGGACTGTCTCAGGGTGCTGGACTTAGGGTGAAACAATCTGTGCAATGTAAGGGAGCTTTGGTGTCTTGATGTCAGTGGCTTTTATCTCTTCCTTTGACCAAGCTGTTATACCAGCAGGGTATCTGTTGGCTGGTACTGCATACATGTTGATAGCTTGGACTTTGTTTTTGGCATTCAGCTGGCTCTTCAGGACCTGCTTTACTCTCTCTAGGTACTTGGTTGTGGCTGACTTCTTTGTGATCTCATCCTGGTTGCCATTTGCCTGTCGAATTCCAAAGTACTTGTAGCTCTCCTGGACATCTGAAATGTTACTTTCAGATAATTCAACACCATCAATTGTGATCACCTTGCCTCTCTTAGATACCATTCAACTGCATTTATTCAGTCTGAATGATATTCCAATGCCAATATCTCACTCGTGTTTTTAGCATACAAAGTAATGACATCCATGCAAAGGAGGTGATTGATGTCTGTTCCACTTTGGAACTGGTATTCACAGCCACTCTTTGCAATGATCTGGCTGAGGGGGTTCAGGCCAATGCAGAACAGGAGTGGGAACAGAGCATCACCTTGGTATAGGCCACTCTTTATGCTGCCTTGTGAAGTTGACATTATTTGGCCTCTAGACTCGTCTTCCATATTCCCATTGAATTCTTGATGAAGGCTCTTAGTGTCCTGTTGATGTTGTACAGAGCAAGCACTCGGGTATCCATGTGTGGGGCATCGAGTCATAGGCTTTCCCCTAATAAATTCAGGAGGTGCACAGGTCTGGTTTTACAGTCTCAAGCTACAATTCTGTTGACCTGTAGCTGGTGCTTGTGTTTCTTTCCCTTGGTCTTAGTGCCAATTCGTTTTTGTGCCTCACTCAGGTGAACCCATGAATCTATTCATCATATTCCCTGTATTGCCTGACAGAAGCTTCCATGTTGTACAGAGGCAGAATATGGTCCAGTAGATGAATGGAATTGCCCCTTGTGGGGGTTCTTTCAAGATCAGTACTGTCCAGCCTTGGGTCAAGAGTGGGTCCCTTCCATTAGTAGCTGGTTTGTTTGTATTAAGCGTTCATGGAGAGCAGTCAGTTTCTTCAGCCAGTAGGTGTGGATCATGTCATGCCCTGGTGCAGTCCAGCTTTTCATTCCTGAGTCTATGTCTTGGATGTCTGCCACTGTGATAGATACTGGTTCTTGCTCTCAGTGATTGATGTGTTCAGAGCTTAGATCCTGTAACCATGAGACATTATTATTTTGTGATGCTTCCTTCTCCCATATGCTTGTCCAGTCTCCAGGTTTCTAATTCAGCCCAGGGGGGATTGCCCTGCCATTGAGAGGACACTTTTGCATGGTATGGTTTCACCATTTTTATTCTCCTGGCTTCTGCTTCTTGAATGTTCTTCCTCAGACAAGTAACTAGAGCTTTGAGACATTGTTTGGCAGTTTGCAGACCCTAGGGTTTGGTGAAGTTGAAGGGTATTTTTGTGGCGGGTCTTTCTTCATTGCACCTTTCTGTTACTTTGACAGCTAGCTGATCTCTCTGTGTTGCCTTGATCTTAGCTTCCAGCCTCCTCTGGCATGGGTGACAATCCTTTTTATTAGTTGTAGGTTTGTTTGCCCATTGTTGATGTGTTGTATACCAGCTTATTGGGCTCTGTGATGGTGCCAGTAAGAATACTTGGCACTGCTGCATTCACATCTTCTAGCAGACTTTCAGAGGGTACTTAGCTTTGGCAAGAGGTGAAGGTCAGAGGTGTCTAGCTTGGTCATAATCTTCATTCTCAGGTGAGCTGCCCTTGTATTTAGTTCCTCAAGGCTTTTCAGTGGGGCTTGATACCTATATTTGGATGGTGAGGATGATGATCTTTCCCACCTTGCCATTGTATCTTTGTTGTACCTTGTCAATCTCTAGCTGTGATGGCAGTCTGTCTGGATATTAGGTATTAAAGGTCACATTGTTTCCACATCCATTCCATATAGCCCCTGTCTCTAGGTCTGGCTATACAGTAGCATTCCTATCTATCTATCTATCTATCTATCTATCTATCTATCTATCTATCTATCTATCTATCTATCTATCTATCTATCTATCTATCTATCTATCTATCTATCTATCTATCTATCTATCTATCTATCTATCTATCTATCTATCTATCTATCTATCTATCTATCTGTCTGTCTGTCTAAATTCTGATTCTACTGGGTCAAGATGAGACTTTTTTTGGGTCCAGGCCAGATACTGTTCTAGCTTCCCTACTATTCTTCCTAATTTGTTGTTTGGTTTTTCGCTCCCCTGTGCTCTGAATGTACTATATGTTGCCTTTCTTATTAAACCACAGCCACCACCTCTCCATCTCCCACTAACCTTTACCCCTCTCTCCCATCTTGTATCTCTCCTCCAGCTCTGCTTCACCCACACACACACACATACACACACTCTCACTACTACCACCACCACCAACCCACCCTCCTCCTCACACCTACCTCTGTGACACAAACTCCTCCTCAACCCCTCTGCTGCTGCTGCCCCGTCTTTCTCCCATGTTGTCTCTTATCAGGTGGAGGAGAGATAAGGCTGCTATCTTGCCGTGCCAGGGCTTTGACATGACGCTTTAATGCATAATAAGTTCACTCATCTTTTAATCAATGTAGCCAAACGATGAATTTCTGAAGGGTTAACAGTCAGTCTTTGGCAGATTTGGAGCTAAAAACACACAGATAAGGTCTGCCTCCAAATCAGGCAGACACGTATGCAAATCAGAGGCATGTAGGTAGTCTGCAATCGCTGTCAAATTCTTTGCAGATCTTATAACCTGTGGGATTTTTTTTTCATACAAAAAAAAGCTGCAATTTTTTTTTCTTTAATGTTTGGCTTAATTCACACAGCTGCAAGCACCAATCTTTGAAAGTAGACGTCAGACATTTGTGTTTTTGCTTGTGTCTGTGTGTCTGTTAGCAAAATCTCTCATACACCACAGGACAAATGTAAATGAGACTTGTAGACAGTAATCATGATGTACATCTACAACTGATTACCTTTAAGAGTCAATGTAATTCAAGATGGCTACCATATCCCACTGATTTAAAAAACACAAAAATGTCTAACTGTTAGGTTGTGGTGAAAAGATTGCGGCAAACCCAATACGCAGACTCATAGTCAATCAAACACTGATTCTTTAATAAACAAAACAAGAAAAAAAAAGCAAGAACAAACAAATGCATGGGCAAAAATGTGGCAAAGCAAAAGAGCATAAAGACAAGAACTGCATAACAGAAAGAATGAACCGGTGAGGAAGTGGAGAAGGTGACCAGGTTTTAAAGACAGGGGTAATTAGGGGAAGTGAGCACAGGTGAGTAATTAGAAAACTTGGACAAGGTGTAGATGGGCGTGGCAGGCAAACAAGTGATAACCTGAGGAGAAATGAATAATGACAGGAGAACCAAAACACAAGGAGCAAAACAGAACTAAGACCAAATAAAGCATAAAGACGACAAAATAAAATAAAAGAAACAATAAACCCAAACTTAAACATAAAATAAAACATAACCCCTGAAAACAGAAAAACAAAGCACCAAGACTCAAAGCCAAAACAAAAATGCTTGAATTCCTGTCAATAACTCAGTCAATTTTACAGATACTGAGCTAAGTTTTGGTGGGGTAGTAACTGCAACTGATTCTCAACACATATTCTGAGCTCTAACAGATTTGTGCAAGAATTTTGTTTAAAATTTGTACATTATGTATTTGAAGTCAATTTTGTTTGCAAAATATTTCATGAATCACTGAGGATTTTAATGAAACTTTCAGGAATCTTTTCTTAATGTACCTCTACAACTTATTACATTTTGGTTCCAACTCATTACAAAATGGATGTCACAGCCTAGAGAATTTAGAAAACACAATGACTATAATTCCATCAGTGTTAGAGTTTATGCTAAAATTTGGTGTGCTTTCAGCTAAGAGCCATTCACGTGTATGTACTCTAAATGCCGCTAATTGTGCAAGCTCTTTCCTTCAAACTTTAGCAATAACTATTAAAGTCATCCATTTTGTCTGTTAGCAAAAATATCTCATGAACCACACAATGGGTTTTAATTAACCTTTCAGAAGTTAATTATTGGATGTCCATCTACAACTGGTTATGCTTTGGTGTCAATCCATATTCAATCCAATCCCAATGGCCACCACAGCTAATCAATACTAGCTAACACAAAAATGGCTATAACTCATTAAGTTTAAAACGAATAATGAGCTAAATTCTGATACAGTTCTACTAGAACTGTATCAGAAGCTAGAACAGTTCTAGCTTGGTGTAATAGCCAATTTATACTTGCGTGAGATTGTACATAAAGGTATGACTTAATCTGCTAGAACTTTGTAATTTCTCAACATAAAATAATCTTAGTCTAAAAGATTGGCAGTAAACTGTGGCAAGCAATATGCATTCCTTCAGAGAATTCTATGAGTTTAATTTGTACAGATTTATACATATTTTTTATGACCTTTTCCACACTTTAGCAAATGTGATTGGACTAGTTATTTTGTTTTTTATTAAAACACCAAAAATGAAAAAACACCTGGTTTTTCATATTTCACTTCAAGGCTAAGATCGGAAACACGAAATCAAAAAACGGGCAGGAGGACAGAATTTGATTTTAATATTTATTTGGTCGGGTTTAGGTGACCCGGAAGTGACTTTATGCGGCAGTTAAGGTAATGTAGTGGTTACTATGGCAGCGCTAGAACCACTGATCGATGACTTGTTTAACAGCGGTTTGATCCTCGAAGCAATTCGTAAGTCTCCATGGCTGATGGGTCTGACTGGATTATCAGGTCCTGATTGATCGATATTGAACAAACATAAATATATAGACGCCTCATTGCGTCCCCAAGCGCATCCCCCCTCGCCACCATGTTGGACAGATCTCTCCTCTCTAAGAGCCAACAGGAGGAAACACAGAGCAAGCAGCTGTGACCGGATTTTATATCAAAGGGGATTACCTTTCACAAAATTGAATAATAATTTTGGTTATTTGACCATTTATTATATTATGTTATTGTAGCTAACGTTATTTGGTAAACAACAAAATGCTACCAGGAGGAACTGGTGCTCCTCTCCCATTAGCTCTTTCTGTTTTTTTCTTCACATTTTGAAGGTTTTCCAGTAACACAGATTTAAGGAGGTAATGGGAAGCTGCAGTAAAAAGGGAGGGTTTTGATTTCAAACCAGAGGACTTTATTAGGACCAGCTTAGAGACGCTGGGACCCCACCAGTCTTCAGCTTTCAAACTCATCTCCAAAGAGGAAGTGTTTTGTTTTTTGTTTTTTACTGTACATGTTAACAGAAATGTCTATGATTCATCTGTAAAACTAAAGTTAATATTACACTTTGTTAAACCTGTTTTTACCTGTTGGTTCTTTCTGCATGTTTAGGAATTATTGATGTATTGTGTATTACAATACACTGTAGGATACTGAAACCTTTTCAAGTTGTTTTCAATTAAATTGTTTTTAAGTATTATGTGTCTTATATTTTAGGAACACAGAAACCTGAAGCAAAGCTGCAGAGAGCTTCCAGTGGACCTTTCTCTCCCTGACAGTGAACCTCAGCTCTCCAGCCCCAGTTAAAGCAGGGCAGTGTGAGACCCTGGAATGACCTGGAGTTTTTAAACATTACTTTTCCAGGCCTTTTAAAAAATGTGTGTGTGCATACACAGCACACAAAAATATAAACAAATTATTGATGTGGTGTAAACAGAAGGCTAGGCCTGTCGCGGTAAACAATAAATCAATTAATCGCACGATAAATTAAACTGCGATCAGTAATTTTCATTTATCAGTGTTATTGTTTCTTCGTGTCTCTGTCTCTTTCTCTTGAAAACACCAGATGACAAAAGGCTCAGCTCTGGTACTCTTCACTGACCCCTCCCTTTCTCTTAGAGTCAGGGGGCGTGGCCTATTGCATCAGGTAGATGCTAGGAGTTAGCAAGCTTAAGAAATGCTGTTGAACATAACAGCAGCGGTGTGGGAGCATATTTCGGATTCAAACCAAATGACCGAGGTGAACCTCTGAATCTTTGGGAGCCAGTATGTCGCATTTGTGCTTTTGTTAGTTTGCACTTTTTGTTTATAAAAGTGGCAGTTCTGTCCGTCTTCTCTATATAAAACTAATAATTATTACTTTTTGAAGGGCAGTTTAGTTTACAGACCTAATAATTGAATTGAATTGAATGCCTTTATTGTCATTACACACGTGCATAACGAGATTAGAGCCAATCCCTACTGTTTTGGTTGAATGTAGGTTTTATTTCTGTTTTTTTTATTTTTATTTTTTTTAGTCAAGTGCATTCTTTGTTAACAGAGGCTGAGAGTCCATTTTATTTTTGGTTTTGGTTGTTTTGGTTATTTTGTGTTCCAGTTCCAGAGTTAAGTTCTTTTAAAAGTAAAGTTTAATAATCTTTGAGAAGATGTACTTGCACTATTATGTTATTATCATTACATTAGTTTAAAACAGCCTCCAAACGATATTATCGTGTATCGCAATAATTTCTGAGACAATTAATCGTCCAGCAAAGTTTGTTATTGTGACAGGCCTACAGAGGGCTCAGGATTGTGTGCGTATGTGTGTGAGAGAGTGAAATAAATTGAAATGAACAGTCAAAATTGTTTATTTATTAAAATATGAAATGTATTGAAATATATATTTTTAATATGCCATTCTATATGTCTGTCTTTGTTAAAGGACATAAAACAAAGTATTTTAGCATGACAGCATGTATTTTTAATGCGTGAAAGCATCCTGTATCGTAACTACATCTCTGGTGTTTGTAACAAACCAAACTGTGTGAAAATCAGATAAAGATTCAGAGAGTTCTGATTATTTTAGTTGGACAAACAGCTTCCTCAGAACAAAGAAATAAACTGGGGGACGCATGAAGGACCCAGCCAAGATGGCGGCCGCGCTGACACGTCAGCTCTAGTAGACAGCGTCAGTCTTCGAGGTGTCTATGTAAACAATGTCTGTGGTGGCCAATAAATGCAACTGTTGCGTTCTTGTATGGACAACCTAAACTAAACCTTTGGAAAACAATGTCTTTTTTCAACCTTCTGTCTAAAGCACAATCCCAAGTGGGATGTAACAAACACAGATTACATACTCTTGCAGTTTCTGCTCTTGCATTCACCATCTGTTTTTTTCTTCTGGTACTCACATTTTGGAGCATCAGCTCCATATTTTCTTTCTCGTTTTAAGTGTATTTTTATGGCGGCACTACTATGCCACATACAGGGTTTGCATAAATACTACAGCATTTGAGTTGTTCTTTTTGTGTTTCTGTGTGGATCAAAACATTTGTAGAAAAGGTGACGTGTTTACTAGAAAAACGATTGTTTTGGAAAGACATCGTGTTCATGAGTCTTGCTGTTAGCAAAATAACTCATGAACCAGAGAACAGAAATTAGGGGAATTCTTAAAAATTATTGGATGCACATCTACAACTGCTGAACTTTTGGAGTGAGTCCCATTCAAGATGGCCGTCACAGCTATCGACCTTAATCTACACAATAAAGGCAATAATGATAATTTTACAGATTTTGAGCTAAACTTTGGTGTGGTAGTAATTGACAGTTATTGACAAATCATAAGATCATGCAAGATATGGCAAAATTACATGAAATTGTGGATAATGTTATTTTCAATGATTTTAGCCTTAAACTCTGGCATTAAAAGCAGTGAATGATATACCCCTTACAAAAAAATCCCACAAAATTCACATGTGATCACATGTGATTCCCATTTTCCACATGTGGTTCACATAATCCACAAAAAAATCACATTTTCACATGTGGAAATGTGGGAATCACATGTGATCACATGTGATCACATGTGATTTTCATGGGATTTTTTTGTAAGGGACATTCCTTCAGGAAATGCTTGAACTTTAATTTAGAGGTTGTAATCTTATGTATAGTTTCCAAAATAAATGTCTGAAAACAGTTTTTCTACCAGATCATTTTGAATTATTCAGAAAGTCTGGACATTTTAGTTTACATCTTGTTGTATGACCAGACTCAGATCATCTAGGGGGAATTGAACTTATTTTAGGACACACTATACTTTTTTTTTTTGAAAAGGCCCTCCTGCAGTTAAATCTCCTTCCTTATAAATCTGCTTTTCCAAGCCACCCCTCACCCCCACCTTCTCTGCCTCCTGTTCTTCTCTCGATGGTTAGTTCATGGGTCACACAGGTGACGGGGCCTGAGCTGGGAGATAAAGAGTGGTCAGAATGGCATTACTACATCCGACACTCGTAGGGGTGACGGTGGTGCGGCAGCTGTGTGATGAGCAGGGGGGGTTAAACCGGCTGGGATTGGACAGGGGAGGTGGGAGTTAATCTGCCATGGGTTGAAGAAATAATACATTACAGATAATCATCGGTACATGAGGGAAAAAAAGGACGTACACACATGAAGCAAAGACAGAGACAAACAGACAGGGACAACAAACTTAATAAAAAAGTACGAAGCTGATTTTTATTTGTCTCCGTCTTTCACTGTAAATCACAGCTCTCTGTGTTTCCACCCCTCCCTCCAATCCTGATATCAGGCTGGTGCAGAAGGGCTCAGCCCAGCTGATAGCAGGTCCTCTGGGGGTGGGGGTGGTGAGGGGTGAGACATGGGTGGAAGGAGGAAGCAGAGTTGAATGTGTGTGTGTGTGTGTGTGGAGTGGTTTGGGAGCAACAGCTCAGGGACGAGGGAGGTTACGCTGCTCCCTGAGATATGGAGGTCAGAGGTCAGGCAGGGCAGGATTGCTGGAGGAACATTAAGTGTGTATTTGTGAAATTCTATGTGTGTTTACCTGAATTTTTGGCCTAGTTTACACAATGCCTTTTTTCAGTGAAGACGGGACATTTTTGTTGCACTTCAACCATTCGTGTACATGAACAGCCATCAAATTCTTTGACACCAAAACTTTTTGAATCCAGGTCTCAGTTTGGACCTTTTTCAATAATCCCTATGGGATTTAAAAGGAAGCTACAAAGTGTGGAATCACTCGTGATGGCTGCTGTCAATAGTTTTTCTGTGCATGTGTGAGTAGATCAACAACAGTAACAATGACATGGAAACTACAGCGGGTTCAACAGGCACAGGATTACTGTATAAACATGTACGTTTTTCCCAGTCAACATTGAAAAATCTCTAATGTTTCCAGGAGGTTGGTCACCTATAAACAGAGCCTTTGTTTATATTGGCCCTATGTGCTAAGATAATAAAAAAGATTCTGAAATTTGTAATAAAATTAATCGCCTCACATTCTTTGAAGAATTGCATATCACCCGCCTCCTTTTATACCAGTGTTTTAAACTAAAATAATACTATGATGAGAAGGGACAGGTTGTAGCTGTTTTGGTCAAAATTTGTAAATGACCTGGCACAAAATTTCTTGCAATATTGTGAGATGTGTTAGCATTCAAAGAATATCTTTGGCATGCCTCTCAGCTACTACCACACCAAAATTTTGTTCATAAATAAATGTATAATTGACTGAGTTACAGCCATTTCTGTGTTTACTAATGTTAATGAGCTGTGGTGGCCATCCTGAATTGAGGTGACTCCAGAAGTTGGTCAATTGTAGACATACATCCAATGATTATATTGGATGAACGTATGTATGTAACTCTTATATTACATTATAGAGTTTCAAAAAGACTTGTTCAGGGATTCATGAGATGTCTTGCTAACAGACAAACAGAGCTGATAGCAACACTTATTGCCAAAGTTTTAGGCAAAAATATTAAGAAACTATGTTTTGAGAATAATGCTTCGCTACCACCACATCAATTTGTAGCTCAGTATCTGCAAAATTGGCCGACTTACACCCATTTTTATATTTCCTAAGGTCACTTGGCTGTGGCGGGCAACTTAAATTGGGTTAACTCCAAAATGAAATCAGTTCTAAATGTGCATCCAATGATTGTTTCCTCAAAGTTTCACTTATTTCCATTCTGAGGTTCATGAGACTTTCTGCTAACAGGATCCAATCAATATTGACAACACCTTAAAGACAGCTCTTACTTGGTCAGTTTATGCTTTGAGTATCTGTTGGTGTTACTACCACACCCAATTTGAGTGCAAAATTTGTAAAATTGTCTGAGTTATAGCCATGTTTCTTTGTTATAGTTGCTTAGCTGTGGCAACCATCTTGAATGTGAATGACTCTAAAAGTTAATCAGTTGAAGATATCATCCAATGATTACTTTCTGAGACTTTCATTTAAGTGTTTCATTCGCAGACAAGACAGACGGACAGAAATCTTTGGCAGCAGGCAATAAACATTCTGATTGACACCCTACAGCTCTGATGCGATTCCAGCTTTTGCCAGTGAGCAGCAGTCGGCCCAAGAGACAACCACATGTGCAGGTGTAACAACTCATGAAGAGATATTGTCCTCCTTTCTTCTTTTTTGCAGAATGATTGTAGAAATATAATCAATTTAGAGGACACAGCATCTTGTGGCAAAATGGCAATTTGACCCCTGCTGAGGCGAAGCACAATGTGATGGTGAGCGGTGTGTAGTCACAGGTGCAGAAATGCTACAGAACTGCATGCTAGCAGAAAAACGAAAGAAAGCAATTTCCTTTGTTTGTTTGTCTCGCTTTTTCCTCACCCTAGGATGTGATGACACAGAGCTGAAGTTTGGCAAAAATTAATGAACATATTTGTCTTTTACTGAGCAAAGGAGTGTCTCAGGCAAAAACTATTTTCTGGTTTCTATAAGCCACATTTCATATTTTACCAAAATTCTACATTTATTAGTTTATTTCTCTCAATTATTTCTTAGACTCACAGTTAGCTGCTTGATTCCTAAACAAACTTTCACTCATTCTTCTATATAGATACAACTTACTGTTTCATTTAAATGTAATAAAAGGCCTAGCATCCCTTTAAAGAGAAACCAGTAAACTGATTAATTTCATGAGAACATTAACCCTTTCATGCATGAATTATAATAACTTCAGCCAGGATCTCTTCCTATAGTGTTTTTCTTTCTCTTATGGCACGAAAAAGGGTGAAAAAAGAGACTTTCACTTGCAGTGGATTGCCAGTATGTTGCATTATCCACTAATGTCCACTTTAGTGGTCTATGCACAGATATAATATAAAAACCTATACATATACAAGAAAATGGCTTTTAAATAGCTGTCCACTGCAGTGACCATTTGAAAAAGCTGCTTTTATTGTGAAACTATTTTTTTATTTTGCGAGTGAGCCATTTCTTTGTCCGAGCAGACTGCAGGAAAATACAAGAGTTAAGAGACACAAGTTTATTTAAGAAATCTCAGCTCATACTAAAAAAGAGTAAGATTGTAAAATACTTGATAAAGAATTGATAAAGAATGTAGAGAGAAACAAAAATCTATAAATATCTAAGGTAAAAACTGGTGATTAGTTGTGTTAAAAAAGTGTTTAGATTTACTTTCTCTATCTTTCTTTTTTCTAAATATCAGACTAGTTTAACCAAAATGACAAGTTGTTTTTATCCAGTCTAATTAAACTAGCAGCTTTTCTCTGCCTTTACAGCAGCACTGTCTTATTAGAAGTATTTGTCCAATGATTGAGGAGGAGGAGAGTAATCAATCATGCTGTCTAAGGCTATGTAAGCAGGTCGTAGTGGCACTTTTCTTATAAATTGATCAAGTCTTATTGTTTACAGCTATATGATACATTTGACTTTAAAAAACAAGATTACTCTTAAAGATCTACACATCAAAGAGGAAATTATTTAATTAAACATCATTTATTCATCATTTATTTACCTAAGGGCTAAAAATAATAAGTCTGTACTTTATAAGTATGTGTGCCTGTCACTAGTGTTTTTCTAGAGACATTAGTGTTGGTGGTCACACCACATACTGACTCCCCCAGAGCCCACAATACAGCAAAAATAAACTACCCATTATATCACAATAAAAGCCACAGCTTTTTAATGTTGCCAGTCTAAGGCACACCTGTAAAATAATCCCAGTTCAACTTTCACTTCAAGCTTGGGTCCTCTACCAGAGACCTGGGAGCTTGAGGGTTCTCTTCAGTATCTTAGCTGTTTATAGGACTGCACTATTCTAGACAGAGACCTCTGAGGTTGTTCTTGGGATCTGTTGGAGCCATTCTTCCAGTTTGGAGGTCACAGCACCGAGTGCTCCGATGATCACTGGTACCACTGAGGCCTTGACGTTCCTCAACTTCTCTTTTCTCTTTCAGTCCTTGATATTTCATTTTGTGCTCCTTCTTCCTGATGTTACAGTTGCTTGGGACTGCTACATCTATCACCGCTGCTTTCTTCTGTAACCTATCTATCACCATGATGTCCAGTTGGTTAGCCTTCACCTGTCTGTCAGTCTGTATCTGGAAGTCCAACAGTATCTTAGCCCTGCCATTTTCCACCATCCTTGGTGGAGTCTCTCACTTTGACTGTGTGACTTCCAGTACATACCCTGTACAGATGTTCCTGTACACTATTCCAGCCACTTGGTTATGGTGTTCCATGTACGCTTTGCCTGCCTGCTTCTTACTGCCTGGACTGTCTCAGGGGTGTCTTTACACAGCCTGCATCTTGGGTCCTGTCTGGTATCACAGATCCTGGTCTCTATTGCTCTTGTGCTGAGGGCATGTTCTTGTGCTGTTATGATTAGCGTCTCTGTGCTGTCCTTTAGTCCATCCCTTTGTAGGCACTGGTAGGATTTGTTGATATCAGAAATTTCCTCAATCTGCCAGTGGTATATGCAGTGCAAGGGCTTGTCTTTCCTCTTCCACATTGGCTTTATGCTGCCTAAGACATTCACTTAGGACATCGTCATTGGGTCTTTCTTCCTGATGAACTCCAAGATCTTGGTTGTTTCATCCTGTATAGTGGTTCTGATGCTCACTAGTCCTCTGCCACTGTCCTTTCTCTTAGTATACAGTGGCAGGGTGCTGGACATAGAGTGAAACCCTCCGTGCATTGTGAGGAGCTTTCGAGTCTTGATGTCTGTGGCTTCTATCTCCTCCTTTGGGCAGGTTATTATACCAGCAGGGTATGTGATGACTGGCACTGTATGTGTTGATGGACTGATTGATTTTGTTCTTACCACTCAGCTGCATTACTGTCTGTAAGTATTTTGTTGTGTCTGGTTTCCTTGCAGCCTCATCCTGTTGCCATTTGTTTGTGGGATACCAAGGTACTTGTAGCTGTCCTGGACATCTGAAATGTTGCCTTCAGGTAGTTCAACACCTTCAGTTGTGATCACCTTGCCTCTCTTGGACACTATTCATCTGCACTTAATCAAGTCCAGATGACGTACCAATGTCCTTGCTGTATATCCTGGTGAGGTGGATCAGTGAGTTGGTGTCTCGCTCACTTTTGGCATACAGCTTGAGGTCATCCATGTAGAGGAAGTGACTGAGGACTGTTCCACTTTGAAACCGGTATCCATAGCCACTCTTTGCAATCAGCTGAGGGGGTTCAGGCCCATGTAAAACAGGATTTTGGACAAAGCGTCACCTTGGTATATGCCGCATGTGATTCTGACTTATGTAGTTGGCTTTGAATTGGCCTCTAGAGTTGTCTTCCATATTCCCAAAAAGAGTTCTAAATGAAAGCTCTTATTGTCCTGTTGATGTTATACAGTTTCAAGCACTCCAGAATCCATGTGTGGGGCTTTGAATCATAGGCTTCCTCTCCTCCTTTTGTTCAGTCAGGTATTGATGTCATCTCCATGTTAGCCCATCCCAGTCTGTCAGTCTGTGGTGTCAAAGCAGTCCTGCAGAAACTTGCTGGTTTCCTGGTGCCATCTCCTCATATACCTTGTGGAAACAAGAAACCTTTGAACTTCAGGAACATACTTAAAAGATATAAGCACCAGATTGTGGTCTGAACATCTGAGGGAGGGTAGTGTAGTTGTAGTTGTTCTGTATGCATCCTTAACATTTGCATGCAGGAGGTCCATGGGTTTAATGTCCTGTGTTGTGCAGTCTTCAAACTGATGAAAATTAGGAAGAGCAGAGTCCAAACTGGCATGTAGCGAATCAACAATGAAGTGTAAGACATAATAAGCTGCTGCCTCATCAGCTGATGGTGAGTATAATAGAGAACTTCCACAGCAGATATGGGCACATACTAATAGCTAAGAGTTTATTGTCCAGCAAGCACAGATGCTACATCACAGTCATATGCCCTCAATTGCACCACTGGTCATTCGCCATCACAACAACACACCTCTTCTTTTACCAGTCAACACAACATCTCTGTGGGCTCAAATCGACTTGCAGCAGGTTATTGAGGCACTGTGCTCTGAGACATCCACGTACAGACGTGTCTCTGTGAAGCACAAAATGCTTAATCAGTGCCCACAACTTATTCTTGGATTTACCAGAGACCTTAAATTTCTCATGATGATGCTTGAGATTGAATGCTTGAATCCTCTTCTCCTTACTTTAACTTTCACTCCAGCTCTGCAATCTGTGGGGCTTCGTCTCGATCTCCTCCGGAATTGTGATTATCACTCCAGGTAGCGATGATGATGCTTTGGAGAACACTAGGAGCTTTTCTTGTGTGTATGTAAACATGAGACCAC
Organism: Kryptolebias marmoratus; assembly: GCF_001649575.2. NCBI lineage: Eukaryota > Metazoa > Chordata > Actinopteri > Cyprinodontiformes > Rivulidae > Kryptolebias > Kryptolebias marmoratus. The sequence continues at coordinate 999,909 of NC_051443.1, forward strand.
TCTGAGGGTTGCAACTCCCCAGAGCAAAAAGTGAAAAACTATTTAGGAGGGCAACAATGTATGAAAATGTGTAACACCATCCATCCATCCATCCATCCATCCATCCATCCATCCATCCATCCATCCATCCATCCATCCATCCATCCATCCAAGAATCCCAAGGCGTTCCCAGGCCAGCCGAGAGACATAGTCCCTCCAGCGTGTCCTGGGTCTTCCCCGGGGCCTCCTCCCGGTGGGACGTGCCCGGAACACCTCTCCAGGGAGGCGTCCAGGAGGCATCCTCACCAAATGCCCAAGCCACCTCAACTGGCTCCTCTCGACGTGGAGGAGCAGAGGCTCTACTCTGAGTCCCTCCCGGATGACCGAGCTTCTCACCCTATCTCTAAGGGAGAGCCCAGACACCCTGCGGAGGAAACTCATTTCAGCCGCTTGTATTCACGATCTCGTTCTTTCGGTCACTACCCAAAGCTCGTGACCATAGATGAGGGTAGGAACGTAGATCGACCGGTAAATCGAGAGCTTCGCTTTTTGACTCAGCTCTCTCTTCACCACGACATGGTGAATGTGTAACACATACAGATAAAAGTGTGTGTTGTGAATGACTCTCAGCTACTACCACAAGAATTTTAAGCTTGATATCTGTACAATTGAATAAATTCTAGCCATGGTTGTTTTTGTAAAGTGAATTGGCTGTGGCGACCATTGTAAATTGGATTAGGTCTAAAAGTTAATTATTTGAAGAGGAACATTCAATAATTATTTTCAAAAAGTTTCATTAAAATTGATAGAGTGGTTTATAAGATAATTTGCTATAAATCAGAGTTAACTCCAAAAAGTTAAAAGGCAAAATCTTAAACAAAGACCTGCAATCTTTTAGCATACAGAATATACCTTGGGAATTGGTCTCAGCTACTTACTGCCACACTAAATTTCATGACAAGATCTGTAAAATGGACTCAGTTATAGCTGTTTTTGTGTTTTCTTAAGGTCAGTTGGCTGTGGCAACCATGTTGAATCTAGCTGACTCTAAAACTTCATTAGCTGGTTGTACATCGGAAGATTCCATTCTGCAAGTTTTAATAAAATTTGTCGTTTGGTTCAAGAAACATTTTGATATCAGACAGACACACACTGACACTAGTGAAAACCCGTTCCTTTCGGTGGTAGGTGATAAACATCACTATCATACAGCTAAGGATATAAAAAAACTGAATATAGATATTTCCATTCATTCAAACTAGGTCAAGACCTGAACGCTAAAAGTTTGTGTTTCTTGGCAACAAGAGTTTTTGTCCTGATAAAGAGTGGATAAAAAGTAGATGGAAAGGTAATGAACAGAGTATCATTAAGGTATTAACTCTAATTTACTGTGAGGTCAAACATTTGCATTTTCTGCCAAAATGCAAATTGTTGTTGAAATTTGTTAAAACTGAGTTGTTAAAGTTATAAAAGGCAGAACAAAAGCTACAATGAGAAAAACATTTGCAAAAACCTAAAACGAACAAAAATTATTTCTAAAAGCTAAAACAAGCAAATAGTAGCTGAAAACTAAAACCAGAAAAGCTGTAGCTAAAAGATAAACCTATTAAAACCATAGCTAAAAGCTCAAATGAGCAAAAGGTAGATAAAAGACAAAATAGCAGGACTGTGGAAAAAAGGTGTAATTAGCAAAATTATTGCTTAATATTATAATGAGCAAAACCACAGCTAATAGCTAAGTGTAGAAAAATAATAGCTAAAAGTAGATCAAGACAGTAAAAATAGAGCTAGTATGCTGAAGCAGATTTTAAAGAAAGCAATATTTTTTAAGAGATTGAAAAGATTTCACTGCCTTTCAATGTACAATTTTATTTTAAATATTTTTGAAAAATAGAATAGAAAAAACAAAAGTCATAGCTCCCCTCTCCTAAATGAGTGTAACATATATGAATATTTAAAATAGCAAAAAAGTAGTGAGATCTTAAAAACATGAAAGAAACTATTAACATAAAAACAATAGCGTGAATGCTAACTCAGCATTCATTCACACGATAAGTTCTTTTTGCTAAAATCTATAATCTGAATCGGGTTAGAGAAAAACAATCATTTTAAAACAAAAATCAGTCTTCAGTATGAATCAGTCAACTTGTCTATGACAGTCACACATACAGAGGTGTTAGAAAAAGTCTTTTTATGGGACTTATTTGACAGTAAGAAATGAAAAAAACACCAGTGTCATCTTTTAATAATTTTTGGTTTTTGCATTTAGCTTCTCCTCCTGCCTCTCTACATTGTCATCTGACTTCTACCTTCCATCCTTATCCTCTCATGCCTCACAGCTCCTCTAATATATCTTTACTATGCTCCTTCTTGCCTCTGTAGTTTTTCTAACCTGTCCCCCTTCTCTCTGCCTCTCCCTCTCGCTCGCCATTTCAGCTCCTGCTTTCTTATCTCTGTGTTGCCATCCTCAGTAATTATTATTATGTGCTGCAGAGATAATTCGAAAGCTGTGAGAAGAGAGAGAGGGGGAAAAATGGGATGAAAGAAACAGTGGCTGTGGCTTCCTGGGCTGTGCTTCTCTTATCTGACCTTGGGCAGAGCCACTTATTGTTAGGCAAATCTCATGTGCAGAAAAATGGAGCAAACGGCTGTGAGAGTGAGCGAGGTGGTGGTGGTTTGGGGGGGAGGGTTGTCGGGAGGGGTAAAGAGGGAGGGAGGGAGTGAGTGAGGAGGAGATGGATGGAGGTGGAAGGGCACAGAAAGCAGTGGGTAGAAGGAGTGTTTTATGGAGCGATAGGGAAAGAACTGAACAGCAAAAGAGAGGGAGAGAGGCAGAAAACTGCTCAAGGACAAAAAAAACAAGCCATCCGAGCAAAAAAGAATAGAAAGTGAGGTGGAAAAGGAAAGAGAACATGCATATTGAGGAAAGACAGAAAGCCTAAAAAGTGTAAAATGCAGAATAAAAAAAAAGGCCTAGCTTTCCTTGAAGTAATGCATATAACCCGCCACCTTTATAGCCAGACTTTTAATTTAATTTAAGTTGTAGTCAATTTGAACAAATCTTAAAAATAACATTATGCAAAGTCTCTTAGGACATTGTAAGCTGTCACACTCAATCTGTGTGTATTCTAAGGTCAGTTAGCTGTGACAGCCATCTTGAATCACGTTAGCTTCAAAAGTTTTTCACTTGTTCATTTAATGATTATTTCCTAAACCTTTCAGGAAAATCTGTCTAGGGGTTTGTGTGATATTTTGCTAACAGGCAAACAGAGCTGAGTTAAAAGTTCAGGCAAAAACATTATCTCCCTTTTGGTGGTGGGTGACAACAATAAAAAAGTCCTAACTCTTATGGAATGATTGTGAGAAGACTAGTTTAATTTGCAACGCCCAGTTTCCATCTCCTGGTAAAGTGCTGCAGACACGTTGGTCTTGTTTAAACAAATTCCTGTTATCTTGCTGAAGAGGGATCAGAAAATCAATTCACTTTGTGTTTGGAAGCGAGCATGCTCAAACCTGTCACCATTAAAATGAACTCTTTTAGCTGTGATCTAGATCTTTGTATTCTCTATTGACTGTAGCTCCTATTGCCCCCCCCCCACCCACACACACACCACCGTCACACACATACATATTTTATTTATTTCCACCGACGTAGGAGAAGGCGGAGCTTTAATGCTTTTGCCTGTGTCTGTCTGAGGGGGGAAGAGGGGGGAGTATTTGTTTATCTGCACAGCTGGCAAAATATCTCATGTTTCACTCACTAAATTTTAATTAAACTTTCAAAAAGTAATCATTGGATTTTGGATTCAACCAATTTCAAGATGGCTGCCACAGTGAAGCAGTTTTAGTTAACACAAAATGGCTTTAACTCAGTCAGCTGTACAGATATTAAGATAAAACTGGGTGTGATAGTAGCTGAGTATTGTTCCCCTCAAATACTTTAAGTACAACACAATGCAACATGTTTGCCTAAAACCTTGGGATTACCTTTTAGAGTTAAACCTGTTTGTCTGTTAGCAAAATATCTCATGAACCACCCAATAAATTTTAATGAAACTTAGAAATTACTTAACTTTTATAGCCAACCAAATTTAAAATGGCCAACACAGCTAATTAATCTTAGCCTACACAAAAATGGCTAAACCTTGGTGAGTTAAAGTTTGGTGGGGTAATAGCTGACAGTCATTCACAGCACACACTCCAAGCCCTAATAGATCACAAGACATATTGCAATATTGCATGAGATTGCAAATTTTCAAGGTTTAACCAAAATGGCTACAACTCTGTCATTTTTCATCATAAGCTGACCTCAGTCTAAAACTCTGCATTAGGCAATATGTATTCCTACAAGGAATGCTAGACCTTCAACTGGATGATGTGCAGCTAATGTGTACATAAGAACATTTTCAGTTTTTCACAAAAGTGTGCTGAATAAACTGGTAAATTTCTTTGCATCTCACAGTAATCTGCATGGAGCGAGCTCCTGCATGTAATTTTCAGGTTAACATGTCTGGCTCTAAGCTCAGCTGGGAGCACGTACGATCACAAGGGTGAACCATAAATTCCCATCAGTGGCATCGTAGGCCCAAGAGGGGCTGATGTGTGGTCGTTTCCCCCGCCACCTCTCGGCTTTCTTTAATTACGACCTGTTCTGCAGGAACAACACATCGTCCTTCCGCTAGATTTAAAATGACCTCATCCCTTTAATTCATCGGGCTGCATGTCCTTCACAAAGGTGCAGGTTTTCTCTGTGTGGAGGTGGGGGTGAGTGTGTCATTCTCTTTTCAGACTCACTATAATGAAATGAAATCAGTTACTGACATGTAAGGTGACATGTAAGGTACACATTATCAGCCTGGATGGTCAGAGAGAATTTCCACATCATAATTCTCAATGAAACAAGGTGGATGAAGCATTCTCATTCTTCTCTGAAATGAAAGAACTCATGAAGGTAATTTGTGTGTTCTTATTTCTTAAAAAGCACAGCTTCTCATTCTTTCAAACTTGAATTTAAGAAACCAGTTATTTCACCTAATTTTCTAAAAAGATTGAAATTTGTAAAAAAAAAAATAACGGTAATAATAGACTAATAAACACAACTGGGGAAAAAAAGAAAATAGGGTTATATTGAGAGCTCATAAGACTTTTTTTGGTCAAATTAAAAAACTCTCTCAAACCTTCCGAAAAATGTCTTATGACTTTGATAAAAATATTTTTGAAGATGTTCTTTTTCCTTTAATTTGTTTTGAGTGGCCTCAGGTAAAAGGGACATGTTGAGCACAAGGACCATACTGTCACCTGACAGAGATTCTCCCTGCAGCCTCTGCAGCTACGTGCTGAGAGAAAGTCGCTGTCATGCATTTATTTAACCCTCCTATTCTGGTCACTCTTTGCTAATAACTTTTACGTTTCCTGGTCAAAAATGACCACCCCATTATATTTGGTTATAAATCTATAATAATGCATAAATCATTATCTAATGCTATGATCAAATTGTTTTCCTATGAACAATATCAGTTTAGATCGTCTGTTTAGTTTTCATGGCCTCACTGATCAAAGCTCATACAACTTGTTTTTGACTTTAAAAAAGATAAATTAATTTAGTCTAAATAATTAGCTTTAATTTAAGCACATTTATTTTTCAATAAAATATTTTGTAGAGGCACAGAAGAGCATCTTTTTGTGTTCTAGGTCAGAACTGAACAGTCAAGGTTTTATTAGTCAAAAGAGAATATACAAAATTGTAGCAGGAAATTTAACTATATGATAAAATTGCTGTCTAAATAATTAGAATACTAGCAAAAAGTTAAAATTAACAAAACAATAGCTAAAAGCTAAAACTAGCAAAATAGTAGCTAAAAGTACTAAAACCAAAGATAAAAGGTATATAATAAGAAAGATCCAAATGTAACCTCAGCAGAGCTCTCTTCCCTATCAGTGGATTGTTTCCCATCAGTTGTCTCTTGGTTCAGGTTCTGTGTCGTCTTCAACATCTGATTCTTTCTTCCCTTTAGCATCTTTCATGTCAGGTTCCTGGTCTTCTTCCTCATCACAAGAGTCATGATATGATATGATTGAAGGCCTCAATAACAGTATACTGTTAGTCATTGTCATTGTCCAGCCTCAAAACACTGGAGCTACAAGAAAAGTTATAATATAATATAATATAATATAATATAATATAATATAATATAATATAATATAATATAATATAATATAATATAATATATGATTGAAACATTGTTTGTGAGGATGTTAACTGGTGTGGTTCTTGAGGGGTAAAGATTCTGTTAGGGACAGATTCCCGTGGGTGTTGCTATGGAAGCTAAAAAGAGGAATGAAGTGTGTGTGTATATGTCTCCACTCAAAAACAAATGCATCTCAGGGTGTGGTAAAGGAATTATGTTGATCTGCTGAGGTCAGATTATCCACCTAATGTTTCAAACACTCATTTCTAACGATCAGTCCTTTTTCTTTGATCAGGAACCCCAAGGGAGAGGCAAAATTGGATAAAATATAATTTAAAAAATCTCTTCAAATGACTTGTGTGAAGAAAGTAATAGAATTTCATGTCAATCAGATCAAAAGAAAGTGCACAATTTTGCACTATACTAAAGAGCCCTTCCAGTTAAAATACCTATTTATCTTGTTAAAACAAACAAAAAAAAGTTGTCTAGAATTCAGCTTGATACTCAAAAACCTGTGTATTTACGAAACCACAGCCTTCATTATTGTTGCTTACATTGTGTACAGTAAGCACACCCTTACTATCACAGATGGTACTTTTTAAAGTTTGTATGTCTAACACCCCACCCCACCCCACCCCCAAATGGTTTCCTGCTCATTAACTCAGAGGACAAAGTGGCAGAATTACCAAAACTCCTCTCATCACTTCTGATTGGTGAGAACTGACAGTTTTCCAGAAGATGGCAGTGTTTCTAGAGGATGCTTGTTTCTTTTTTGTCTTGGAAATGAATTTTTACTTGCATTTGTAAAGGCAGAGATTACTTTTGGTTCCCAGAAGAGTTTCAGGGCACATACAGTGATTTACATTTTAGAATAATGTCAGGTCTTTATTTTATGGCTGAACTATCAAATAAATAAATTAATTAAATTTACTGGTTTCAGCCATGTCCGTTGTATGCAGATATTTCACATGACAATCTGAAGTTGGGCTGTAAACAAATAAATCTACACTTTTCTTTTGCATTGTTGAACAATTTATCCATCTGCTGAAAGCCTGGCCTTTTTAAATACCTAATTATGTCTTGATTTTATATGCATGCAAACTAGGTAGTTGTGAAGTGTTCTGCCAGCTGTTCCTTTTTTAAGAATTGAAGGTACACTTTATTTAATTTTCTTTTAGGTGGGGTTGTATAAAGTAGTTATGAGTTGTCAGTGTCTTATCGGTAGTAGACAGAAGTCAGAGTGATTTCTGTCTGGAGAATCAGGGAGAAATTTTCATGAAAGTGTTACCCACAGTAAAAAGTCTATCTGAAAAAACAATGCATGCATTAAAATCACAAAGTCTGTGAGTCTGTGTGGTAAATGGAATAAATAGTTAAACATAAAAAACAAACAAAACAAAAAAATATATATTTTTATTTTCTATAATGTTATAAAATGTAGTTAAAATCTAAAAGTTCATTATATGAGGAAATATTAAAGAATCTAAAAAAATACATAAAATGTGTATTTTTAAAACACTGATCAGCCAATAATGGAAGAGGAGTAGTATCACTTGGACCAATGGTATCACTTGTTCTGCCCCTTACTTCTTGTTTTGATTGCAATACTCAAGACATGCAGCAGTTTTAATAAGAGAGAGGGAGCTGGCATCATGTAAGGTGTGGGTAGAGACAGGACACTTGTAGCAGCCTGAAAAAAAGAGGACTGATGCACTTCCACTTGTCCATGCTGAGTGTGCACTGGTCAGGTTTTTTATTTATTTATTTATTTTTGCTAAGATTTGCTGAGTGTAATGATTCCAGGAACTAAGACAAGTCACTGGATCCACACACACACACACAAGGACCTTTAGGAAATTTTCATAAATGGATGGCAAGCCACTGCCCATATGGTACTTGTGGTGTTTTGGAAATTGTGTGTGATTACTTCCTGGTGGGCCATCTTGGACGGTTGATTGGCAGCTCTGCACCACACCCTCCGCAGCTGTAGTGGATCAGGCTCATCAGGCGTTCCATGGGTACTTAAGGCCTTGGTGGGAACCAGACCAGCACTGGAGCATTGTTTACCATGTGGTAAAGTGCAAGAGCCTGAGAGAGACTTTGCTGTGTTTTTGTGTATTCCTTGTTGTAACTCAAGTGTTTGTTTTTTGAACCTGTGTTCAGGATTACCTACCTGTCTGGAACCAGTCTGGTCTGCATCCAAGTGCCTGCTGTCCATTTTAGTACTCACCTGTTTTGCCTGAGCCTGTCTGCCAACGCTGCTGCCACCACCTGTAAGGGAAGGATTCATCAGTTACCAACAGAGATTACCACTGGAATTTATACTCACCTCACTGTCATCTCTCCGTGTCGTGGATCACGCCTCTCACCGTAAGCTCGCTCTCCCGGACAAGAATCATTACTCGCACTTTACCTGTTCATCTCCGAAGAGAATCCTCAGATTCACACAACCCTCTGTTTCCAGGTCCCGGTTCCTTTTTCCTCTGCGCACGTTTAAACATCACTCTAAATAAAATCACTTCCGTTATTTTGGCCTCTGTGTCTGTCTATTGCCGAGCTGCTCTATTTAGAAAAGCCCAGATCCTGACAGAATGCTCCAGCCAAATCAGCTTTCTAAGAGCAGCTCCGTTGGTGGACAGACCGCAGACACGTTAGTTCACCATGAAAATCGGTTAGACCAGTACGAGACCTTGATCCAACAATTATATCAGGTCCAACAAGACACTTGTGCTACGCTAAACCAAGTTTCCCAACGGATAGTTGCTCTCGACAATCGGTTAGGGACTCTATTTCCCACAAACCCCGTGGCTCCACCAGTTTCCACGCCCCGTCCTGCTGTTTCAGTCCCGTGCCGTGAACCGGATGTAAAACCTTCTGAGTTGTTTGAAGGAGACACAGATCGCTGCGGAGGTTTCCTGCTACAATGCAATCTAGCTTTTGCCCGGTCTCTTTTTCCCTCGCACGCGTCCAAGATCATTTTTATAGTGCCATACGTTAACTTTTTCGCTTTTTGTCCAAGAGTTCCAGCGGGTGTTCGATCATCCTTTGCAGCGGGAAGAGGCTGCTAAACGGTTGCTCGCTCTACGTCAAGGACGCCGTCCAGTGGCAGAACATTCTGTGGATTTCAGAATCACTGCTGAAGAGGCGGGCTGGGATGAACTGGCACTTAAAGGTATTTTCACCGCCTCATTATCTGAAACTGTTAAAGATCAGTTAGCCTCCAGGGATGAGCCGGCAAGTTTAGACGAGCTTATTGCGTTAGCAATAAGGATTGATAATCGCCTTCGTGAACGTCAGCGGGAAAAGAACTCTTTGTCCTTTGTAGCTCAGACTCCTGGCCTCATGTTCGGGGCCGTGGGAGGTGCAGGTTCTCAGGCGCCAGCGGCGGAACCTGAACCCATGCAGGTGGGCCGCACTCGTTTGTCACCGGAGGAAAGACAGAGACGTTTTTGTGCCAGAGAGAGTATTTATTGTGGAAAGAAAGGACACTTTGTGGCCAACTGTCCGGTTCGGGGAAACGGACCTGCCCGTCAGTAGTGGGGGAAGATCTGTCGGGTCCGTTGAAATTTTCCCCAACATCTGTTTTCTCTTCCAGCCAAAATAATCACTGAACAGACCTCTCTGCCTATTGCGGCCATGGTGGACTCCGGCTCTGAGTTAAACCTCATCTCACTAGACCTGGTGGATCAGCTCAACCTTCTTATGTCGCCGCTGGATTCCGCACGCACGGTGACTGGACTGACTGGACAATCCATTTCCCAAATAACTCATCGTATTACAAACTTACAGATCCTGGTCTCAGGGAATCATGACGAGTCTGGTGAGTTTTATGTGTTCTCTGCATTGTCGCCCCAACTTATCCTTGGTTTTCCGTGGCTAGAAAAACACAACCCCGTACTCAATTGGGTAGAGAGAAGAATTGAGTCGTGGAGCAGTTACTGTCTAGGGCACTGCTTAAGATCTGCTGGTGCTCGGTCGGATGGAGGGGTGGAGGAGCCGGTGGAGGATATTGACTTATCTGCAGTTCCTCAATCCTATCACGACTTGGCTCCCGTTTTTAGCAAGCGTAAAGCTCTCTCTTTGCCTCCGCACAGACCTTATGATTGCGCGATTGAGTTACTTCCTGGGGCGCCGCTTCCTTCGAGCCGCTTATATCACTTATCTGGTCCCGAAACTGAGGCAATGAAAAGTTACATCAATGATTCATTAGCTTCAGGTATCATTCGACCTTCTACCTCCCCTCTGGGAGCTGGGTTTTTCTTTGTTGAAAAGAAGGACAAATCTCTCAGACCCTGCATTGACTTCCGGGGGTTGAATGAAATAACCATCAAGAACAAATACCCGCTTCCGTTAATCGACTCTGTACATGAAAAATTACATTCAGCAACCATATTTTCGAAACTGGACCTTCGCAATGCATACCATCTCGTTAGGATAAGGGAAGGGGATGAGTGGAAGACGGCTTTTAAGACCCCTGTAGGCCATTTTGAATATTTAGTTATGCCATTTGGTCTTACCAACGCCCCGGCCGTCTTCCAAGCTCTGATAAATGATGTATTGCGTGATTTCTTAAATAACTTTGTGTTTGTCTATCTTGATGACATTCTTATTTTTTCCCAAGATCTTGAGACACATACTACTCACGTCAGGGCTGTGTTACAGAGACTACGAAAATAAGTTGTTCGTAAAGGCAGAGAAATGTGCTTTCCATGTGTCCACCGTCTCATTTTTGGGTTTCATCTTTGAAGGACAGTTCCGCACGGACCCGAATAAGGTCCGAGCTGTCACCGAGTGGCCCATTCCCTCCAGCCGAAAGGAACTTCAACGTTTCCTTGGGTTTGCTAATTTCTATCGGCGTTTCATTAAAGACTACAGTCGGGTAGCTGCCCCATTGACTCAACTTACGTCCACACTCCACGCATTCACCTGGTCTCCTGCTGCAGACATGGCATTCGGCAAACTTAAGACTGTTTTCATCAGCTCCTATTCTCTGTCACCCCGACCCAGATAAGCAATTTTTGGTGGAAGTCGACGCTTCAGATACCGGAGTGGGAGCAGTGTTGTCCCAGCGTTCGGCTGTCGATGGAAAGGTTCATCCATGCGCATTCTTCTCCAGACGGTTGTCTCCGTCCGAGCAAAATTATGACGTGGGCAATCGTGAGTTGTTGGCTATCAAGTTGGCATTGGAAGAATGGCGACATTGGCTGGAGGGCGCTAAGGAACCGTTTATTATTTGGACTGATCACAAAAACCTTATTTACCTTCAAAACGCCAAGAGACTTGATCCGAGACAGGCCCGGTGGTCATTGTTTTTTGCCCGTTTTAATTTTGTTATCACTTACAGACCCAGATCCAAAAACATCAAGCCCGATGCGCTCTCTAGGCAGTTTTCGACTTCCGACTCTCCTAAGGCAGATGTCTGTGTGCTTCCGTCCACTTGTTTCATCGGCTCTCTTACTTGGGAAATAGAGAACACCATCACTGTGGCGCAACAGGCTGAGCCAGATCCAGGCACAGGACCTCCTGGGAGGAGATACATCCCCAGACACATCATCGGTAAAGTATTGGACTGGATACATAATCATCGATTCACTTGTCACCCCGGTATTGCCAGAATGCTAACTTTCACCCAGAGATATTTTTGGTGGCCTACCATGTCATCTGACATTAAGGAGTTTGTAAGAGCTTTTCCTACGTGTGCAAGGAACAAGTCACTCCATCAACCTCAAGCTGGACTATTGCAGCCCTTGCCCATACCTACTCGCCCCTGGTCACACATATCTTTGGATTACCTCCGTCTGAAGGTAAAACTGTCATCCTGAACATTATCGACCGTTTTTCCAAGGCTGTACACTTTATACCTCTGGCTAAGTTACTATCTGCATTCGAAACCGCTCAACTGCTTGTTCTTCATGTTTTCCGCCTTCATGGCATTCCTCAAGACATCGTTTCTGCTCGGGGACCGCAGTTCATATCTCAAGTGTGGAAGGCTTTTTGCAATGCCCTTGGTGCACAGGTTAGTTTAACGTCAGGTTATCACCCTCAGTCCAATGGGCAGACTGAGAGGTGTAATCAGGAATTGGAAGCTGCATTACGTTGCGTAATAAATAACAATCCGTCATCCTGGTGTAACCATTTACCTTGGGTAGAATATGCCCACAATGGACACACATCATCCGCTACTGGGTACTCACCTTTTGAAGCTTCATTGGGTTACAACCCTCCTCTTTTCCCCAGTTTGGAGACAGAGATCCTGGTCCCATCGGTACAGGCTCATATTGGGCGCTGTTGCAGGATCTGGCATCAGACTAAGGCGGCCTTACTGAGGACGGCCAACCAAAACAAGAGGTTTGTGGATCGCCGTCGAGCAGCAGCCCCACAGTACCAGGAAGGGCAGCAGGTATGGCTCTCAACATGAGATATTAACTTAAAGGATGTCCCCAGAAAACTGTCACCTAGATTCATTGGACCATACACCATTGAGAGGGTGATCAATCCCACCGCCGTGAGGCTTCGACTACCTGCGTCCTTGAGGATTCATCCGACTTTCCACACCTCTCAAGTAAAGCCAGTTTCTGTGAGTACTCTGTGCCCTCCTGCCGACCTCCCCCCTCTCGCCCGGGTCATTGATGACCATCCGGCCTTTACGGTCCATAAGATTTTGGACGTTCGCCGCCGGGGGAGGGGTTTTCAGTATTTAGTTGATTGGGAGGGATATGGGCCGGAAGAACGGTCCTGGATTCCGAGGTTGTTCATCCTGGACCCTACTCTAATCTCTACTTTTTATAGAATACATCCTGAGAAGCGTTTAGTGTTGCCTGGAGGCGACCATTGAGAAGGGGGTACTGTGGTGTTTTGGAAATTGTGTGTAATTACTTCCTGGTGGGCCGTCTTGGACGGTTGATTGGCAGCTCTGCACCACACCCTCCGCAGCTGTAGTGGATCAGGCTCATCAGGCGTTCCATGGGTACTTAAGGCCTTGGTGGGAACCAGACCAGCGCTGGAGCATTGTTTACCATGCGGTAAAGTGCAAGAGCCTGAGAGAGACTTTGCTGTGTTTTTGTGTACTCCTTGTTGTAACTCAAGTGTTTGTTTTTTGAACCTGTGTTCAGGATTACCTACCTGTCTGGAACCAGTCTGGTCTGCATCCAAGTGCCTGCTGTCCATTTTAGTACTCACCTGTTTTGCCTGAGCCTGTCTGCCAACGCTGCTGCCATCACCTGTAAGGGAAGGATTCATCAGTTACCAACAGAGATTACCACTGGAATTTATACTCACCTCACTGTCGTCTCTCCGTGTCGTGGATCACGCCTCTCACCGTAAGCTCGCTCTCCCGGACAAGAATCATTACTCGCACTTTACCTGTTCATCTCCGAAGAGAATCCTCAGATTCACACAACCCTCTGTTTCCAGGTCCCGGTTCCTTTTTCCTCTGCGCACGTTTAAACATCACTGTAAATAAAATCACTTCCGTTATTTTGGCCTCTGTGTCTGTCTATTGCCGAGCTGCTCTATTTAGAAAAGCCCAGATCCTGACAGTACTGACGCAAAAATGCTCTGTCCAGCATGCAGTAGGACAAATTGCGCTTTAGACCTTTAGACACATAGATCAGGCTCTTCCAAAACACTGAGCAGAAGAATCTGACTTAATTTTTTTTCTTTTCTCCTTTTTTTTATGAAAGTGCACACATGTTATAAACACACACATACATACATAAATATGTATTATATATATGTGTGTGTGAATGTGTAGATAGGTTGTACATGTAGATAAGTTCCATATTGTAATGAAAAAGTTTGTATTACACTAATATATATATAAAACTATACATTATATATCCATTATAACTCTCAACGTGGTTATAATGGACCATGTTGAGAACTGTATTAGAGTATATAAATATATTTATATATATATAGTCTAATACAGCTCTCCACATGGTCCATTATAGTTGCTCACCCTCCAGACTTATGTCATACGTATGATTTTCTGATCTAGCCCCATTCAGACTTTTGAACTTACAACTGGTGGTCTTGCTTCTTTTTTAACCACTTGCTATTTTGTTTTGTAGCTAATTAATCAGACTAAGGCTACTAAAGAGTCAAGCTAATAGCTACTCAAAGCTGTGTATATATAAAAACAATCTACTTTTTGGGACTTTGTGTAGAATGCAAAATGAACACAGAATGCAATGATTTGCAAATCTCATAAACCTTTATTTCATTCACACTAAAACACAGTAGACATTAAATGTTGAAACTAAGAAACTGTACTATAGCATTAAGGGGACCCCTCTCTTCATGTTCTCTGACCTAAAGTCGCCCCTATAGAGTTTTCTCTCTAAAAGTCGTTATGCCCAGAGTAAATCTTGATTGTTATAAGCATGTGTACACTCTGAGTTTACACTCTTGGACAGCTAATCAAGTAAAGACAGAACATTTACATTCTTATAAGACTATAAGACTAAAAATTCATCCTTCAGTTCAATAAAGGGTTAAATGTTGCCTTACAATACTATTGTGTTAAATTAAATCATTGTTTGGTGGTATGAATAAGAAACAGCTGTAGGAGCATTTTGCAACTATTTAGGTTAATTAACAACAGGTCAGTAAGAAGACTGAATATACCAGTTTCACCAGTCTGCAAAACAAAACTGTCTTAAAACAGTGGAACAATTTCAGAAACATGTTTATTATTATTTAAAAGTAGTGAAAATTGGGAATACTTTGTACATCCTGTCATCTACAGTTCATAATATCATCAAAATCTTCAAGAATCAGGAAAATCTGCAAGTGAGAAGAACAAGTCGATGTTAGTTGCCTGTGATCTTCAGTCCCTCAGGGGCCACTGCATTAAAATACATCTGATTCTGTTCTGGACATCACTGCATGGACTCAGGAAGACTTCCACAAATCACTGTCTGTAAACACAGTTCACTGTGCCATCCAGAAATGCTGGTTAAAGTTTTACTGTGCAACAAAGAAGCCACGGGAACACCATACAAAAATGCTCCTGTCTTCTCTGGGCCAAAGTGGAAAACTGTTCTGTGGTCAAACAAATCAAAATTTGAAATTATTTTTGGAAACCACAGATGCCACATCCTCTGTACTGTAGCACGAAGGGACCTCTTCTTTTACAACCTCTGGCTTAAACTCATCTTCCCAGCAACTGCTCTATGTAAAAGATTATTGTGTTATGACTGAAACCCTGGCATTGTTTTAAAAAAGTTGTTTTCCAAGGCTCCACACAATTGGAATATGTTATCAATAGAGACAGTGTTCTTACAGTTCTTTTAAAGGGGGCCTATTTTGCAAAATTCACTTTTTGCATGTTTTCGTGCTTCTAGAAACAGTCCATGCACAAAACCCCCCCAAAAACAAAAACAAAAAAACAACAACACCCAGCCGTTTTTTCACAATAACTAAATGTTTTCTGGTTTCTGCAAAATGACCTGTTTCAAAAAAACCTCAGAATTGTTGCATCACAATCCCCGTTACCTAGCAACCCCAAGCCCAGCCTAGCCCCTCACCTAGCAACCCAAGTGGAGCTCCGCTCACTTAATTACAAGAAGATTCTGCTGGTTTTACTGCTGAACAATGTCTGCTGGAAAAGGAAAATGTTTTGTTGTCAGCAGCAGTATAGAACATGTGTCCATGCATGTTCTCCCATCATGGAGAACAGAGCTGTGTGGCTTCAGTTTATTTTGGATGGCGATGTCCCCGTGATGTTGCCAAAGAAAGTTGTAGTTTGAACAGCTCAGCTGTCCCAGAAACACGTCTCTGTTAAAGTCACAGCAGGGTTGTCTACATTAACATTAGAACTATGTTAATAAAAGAGAAGAAAAGCTGGAAAAAAAAACAAAAAAACCTGATCATTACCAGGCGGCCGTGCAGACATTTTTTGGAGAAAACACGGATGTCATGGCCGCTACCAGTCGTGTTTCAGACCACTGATTGCTGGTGTCCGACTCAACAAATGTCGGTTCAGAACCACTAAGTGTCCCTGTCTCAAAGTTAGAATCCTCAGAGTTTGAATTAATCATGTAGTAAATGTGCATCAGATCCGCAGCATTTATTCCTTCAGAGAGTTTTTATGTTTTGGGATGGGACATTGAGTTGTGGGGCGTGGCCAACAGCAGCTCATTTGCATAAAAGTAACGTAGCCCTAAACCCGCTCGTTCTGAAATGAGCCCATTACAGGCAGAACTGATCACGTGAAATCTCAATATCTGAAATGATTTTGTGTATTAAATGTAATGAAGATGTTTTGTACAGCCCACAGACCCATCCTGACTTGTTCAAGGAAGCAGAATAGGTCCCCTATAATGCTTGAACTATGAATTCAGGATTTCAGCTACTAATGGACCAAATTTTACCTCAGTATTTGCACAATTGACTTACTGTGCAGATAGCTCAAACCATTACTCAACTGACTTGGGTTATTCCCACGCTTGTGTTTGCTAAGATAACTTTGTTTTGTTTTAATGAAGCCTAGGCGTAAATTCAGACTGGAAGACCTGCTTCAGCCTCACCTGCATCTAATCGCTGCGTCGAGCACCTCCACTCCAGCCTATCAGCATCAGACCACGCTTCCATCTCAGACCATCAGCATCAGACCGCGCCTCCAGTGTATCCAATCAGGAAGCAAGCCTTCGTTTAAAAGGACTTACATCATGGCCCCATCCGTTCACCGGCAGAACTTCAGCCCACCTCCGCCCCTTCTCCACCTCCAGTTTCCCAGCTCCCTCAAGCTTCCTTCCCTCTTCGACCTCCACCACCAGTGTCCGGCCCGGGGAAGACGCCTCTAATGCTCAACCTGAGCTTCTCCTCGAAGCACATTGCTATTGTCGACACTCGCGTCTTCCGCCGAGGTCCGAGCGCCAAAAATCTCATGTCATTCATGTCAAATAAAACCATTTAATTGCAGCTTCTCTTTGTTGTGAGTCTCTCCAGGTTGAATTCTAGTTAATGGCAAAACTTAATCAGTTATAAATGTACACCCAGTGATTATTTTCTAAGAGCTTCTTTCGAAATCGTCCAGTGATTCATGAGACATTTTTCTAACATAGAAACAAACACATGCTCAGACACAGGCAAAAAAATTTTGCTTCGCCTTCACCTTCCAGCAATCACTTGTTCACAACCAAAACCACTTGTTTTAGCTTTGTATCAGAGCAAAGACTAAAGATTTTAACTCGTAAAATACACAGTGAGTTGACAGCCGTCAACTGTTTTGCATAACTTTACTGTCAATTTAACATCAGCTTTGTATTTATTTAGGTAAACATAGTGTGACATAATGCTCAGACTGTTGTCCTCTGATTGGCACAGCACATTATAGCGTACAGTAACCACACTGTACGCTATAATTAAAAAACAATCAGAAAAAATATTAAACCAAAGAGAAACTCACCATGAAGCATTTTGGGTCCATTTTCTTTATCCACTTCTTCCATTCAGGGTCATTGGGAGCTGGTGTCTATCTCCAGCAATCATTGTGCAAGAGGCAGGATACACCCTGAATAGGTCACAAGTCCATCACAGGTCCTGTTATCCACTCTGATTAACAAAATCCCAACAAAATGGGCATATGTATTGAGAAAGATTTTATTAAACAACGAAGCCCAAGACAAAACAAACAAAATATCTGTAATTTCAAAATATCCTCAAGGACCACTGTGTGATATCTTTAATCAGCCAGCAGCTGAACTGCCTTTTTTTAACCTTGAGACCTCCTGCTTATTGTGTGGTGCACACTTCAGTTCAGTGAGGTCCTACAGCTTGGAATGGACTGTGTTCAGCATGACCAACGTATCCATATAAAAGGGGTTGAGTGAAAACATTGTCAATGATCCCTGAGGGAGTTCTTCTATTCAGACTTGTACTGAGCACTATCTGAATGCAATCAGACAGCTAAAAAACATTTTAAATGGCACATTTAAATAACCTACACTTTATATTATACATAATATTTTTTCTTACAAAAGTTGTCTTTGTGTAATGTTAAAGGCATTCATTTCAATTGGCTTAGGTGTACATTTTACACAATAGTTTTTATGTAATTTTACATTGTCTTTTTGCCACTCTAATTTTTCTTGTAATAATTTGTATCAGCATCTTCCCTGATTTTAGAAACCTCCCAGGACCTGTTGCCCTGTGATTACTGACCTGTCCACTTCAGAACCACAGGGAGTTCTATGTCCTCTGCCCCTTACCCCCCCACTAAAACCATCTTCACCCCACCCTCCTCATCCACCCCTGCCAGCTGCTCAATTCAGCTTCTTTGATCGAGGAACAAATCAACAGAAGACCCTGGGGTAATGAGGCCACCTCTGGGAACAGACACAGTCAAAAGAACCTCTAGTATTGATGTGGGATTGACCATTATAAAGCAGAGAGGGAAGAAAAGAAGAGTTTGAGCAAATATAGAGAGAGGAGCTCTGATCTGATGAAGTGGATTCAGCTGTTTTGTGCTTTTTTATTGAAAATAAGGTGACAAGACAACAGCCCAGTTAGTGACTCAGGCAATGAGATAGTCATGACTAATGGTGGAGATTTAATTTTGGTTTTCTCACACTATGAAGGGGACCGAGCAATGCATTTGGAGAGAGGGGTGATGTGACCACTGTGACCCATAAATGTAAAGCAGTGGAGTTCCCTCATCAGCTCACATCATCTGCTCACAGTGATGTTTTACTCAGTCACAAACAGCAGGCTGAGCAGAGCAATGCATGGTTGACATGTAGTTTAACCCTCCCGTGACCTTCAGGTCAAATTGACTTGAAGTTTACTTATTCTCTACCTCTCTTTGTCTCTCTCGTTTGAGGGCTTCAGAGGGGTTAAAATATAATTAAATTAAAGGTCTAGCATTCCCTGAAAAAATACATATTGCCTGCCACATTTCATGCTAGAGTTTTAGACTAAGATCATCTCAGGTTGAAAAATCACCATCGTCAAATCTTAAAAATAGCTTAATTCGTAGTTTAATATAATATCAGATGAATGTGAATGATGCAACTACTACCACACTAAAATTGAGCTCAGTATCTGTGAAAGTGAATGAGTTATAGCCAGTTTTGTGTTTGCTAATGTTGATTAGCATGGTGGCCATGAATTGAATTGACTCCAAAAGTTAATGGGTTGTAAATGGAAGCCCAATTTTCTTCTAAATTAAAATCAGTCAAGATATTTTGCTAACAAACAGTGTTGACTGTCAGATACAACTGCAGCAAATTTTAGCACAATATTTGTAAAAATGACAGAATTATAGCCATGTTTGTGTTTTCTAAGGTTAGTTGACTGTGGCGGCCATCTTGAATTAAGTTGGCTCCAGGGATAGCTGTTGAAAATTGGCTAGCAGGGCTATGACATCCCTAGCATTCACAATAGATTTGAAAGATTAAAAACAAATATATCAAACCATGTTTAAACTGATTGCTTAGGTACAATTTAGAACAGCATCAGCACCAAACAGTAACAAGAAAAACACAATTCTTTCACTTGGGCTTGTGTTTTTACAGCCTAAACATAGCAGCATAAGCCCTTTTTTGCTCTTTATGGTTTTGAGTGATTGACAGGTGGTATGGCACAACCTCTTGATTTGCTTCTCATTTGGGCTAATTCTGCTTAGCCCAAAGGCTAAAGTCATTACCCAGTTAAGAGTGCATATAACTTGATGTTCCCTCCCCACTTGTGTTTGCGGACTCCAGACTATATGCAGAATGCAGACGGAACAATAGCCAGGATTAACAAAAATGGAGTGAATTATTTACTTTTCCATCCTTTTTCCATATTGTTTTTGGAAAGAAAACTGGAAGAAAACTGGAAGTGAAGAGTGAGGACACAGCTCAAATGATATTTAAATGGACAGATGGAAAATTGTAGCTTTTATTTTACTTGGTTACAGTGAAAGGACAAGCTAACAGTGTTAGCGTTTTACTCATTCAGTGATCTGCAGAGAACTGAAAGGTGAACTGATATAGAGGTATGGTAATGTGGAGCTTATGGTCTTAACATCTCCAGTGTAGCTTTAGAGCAGTGGAGTTCAGTCCTGGTCCTTGAGGTCCATTATTCTGCATGTTTTAGGTGTTCCTCTACTTTGACACACCTGATTTGAATGAACGAGGGATTAGCAGGCGAATACATGTGTGCAAGTCAAAAAGATGCAAACTCCATCCAGAAAGGTCCTAGGCTGGGAAGCAACCCTGCAGCCTTCTTGCTGTGAGGTGACACATCATTACTTTGTGTATGAGGATTGTTTAGTAACTCTTCATGTTTATGTCATTGTGGTAAAAAGAGACAAAGTTGTTTTTAAACCTTGTTTCTCAAATCTCAGATAAGGAGCTTTTGTTGTTGAAATGTAATCAATTTCAATGTGTTAGCACACCCACCTAATATGGCTTGAAAACAATGTTTTTTTTATTGTAAATATACAGTATGTGTTGGGGATCAGTCTTTGCTAGAGCTGATAAATTTGGTTCACTTTATGGACTTGGGTAAATCTGAGTCATTCACTAAAATGATCCAGTTCATTTAAATCACTTGAGTCATTCATGCTGATGAAGATTCAGTGATTACTTTCTGTACATTTCATTAAAATCTGTGCACTAATTCAAGAGCCATTTTAAGAACAGATAAACACAAGTGTACAGACATAGGCAAAAACATAATTGTCCACCTTCACCTTTTGCCAGCGGGAAATAACTGTCTAAATTCTTGATGATTGTCATGAAGACGAGCTTTTCTCTCTTCTGTGGCCAATTAGTTCTAGGTATAAAAAGAATCTCTTAACTAATTCGCTGTCAGTCTTAATAAGGAAGATGTCTGTAAAGAGAAGGTTGTAAAACGTCAAATACGGAAAAATATGGGCTGTTTTTCACAATGAGCTCTAAAGCCTTTCAATACAACCTGACTCAGAAAAACAACAAAACAGGTCCCTTCAATTAAACAAACTCAATTAACTAATTGTTTATTTCAAAAGATTCAAGCTGACGAACTGGCAATCCATCATGCACAAGTAATTAACCTCCTTCAGGTTTTTTTTTCTTGTTTGTCTTTATTACTTAATAAAGTCCTTCAGATTTAACTTCTCAGATTGGAAGACTCGTGATGATTTTTGATGTGAAACATCTCACGGATAGCACTTTTCTTTAAAGTGTGAGTGTTTATACCTAGTTTAATTTATTAGTGTTTTATTAGTCCATGTTCGTGTGTGTGCACCATTAGCAAAATATTTTATGAATCACTGAACGGATTTTGTTGAAACTTTCAGACAGTAATTTTTGAATATACATCTACAACTAATTAACTTAAAACTTAAATTTTGTGTAAATCTGTGTTAGTAAGCACTTCTCCTTTGCCAAGATAATCCATCCACCTCACAGGTGTGGCATATCAAGATGCTGATTACACAGAATGATTATTGCATAGGTCTGCCTTAGGGTGGCCACAATAAAAGGCCACTCTAAAATGTGCAGTTTACCTTTACTGTATTGGGGGTCAGAGAACCAGTAATTACCTGTTGTGACCACCTTACGCAGTGTAACATACCTCCTTTGCATAGAGTTGATCAGGTTGTTGATTGTGGGCTGTGTGAAGTTGCTGGATATTGTGAGGAACTGGAACACGCTGTCGTATCCAGAGCATCCCAAACATGCTCAATGGGGGACATGTCCAAGTATGAGTATGCTGACCATGCAAGACTTGGGATGTTTTCAGCTTTCAGGAATTGTGTACAGATCCTTGCAACATGGGGCGGTGCATTATCATTCCACAACATGAAGTGATGGTTGTGGATGAATGGCACATCGATGGGCCCCAGGATCTCATCACAATATCTCTGTGCATTCAAAATGCCATCAATAAAATGCACCTGTGTTCGTTGTCCATAACATATGCCTGCCCATACAATAAACACTTTTAAAAACACTCAAACACTCTGTTTTATTTTTTGACATATGGAGGATTGTTGTTTTCCTTGTATTATCATTTTTTTATCAGTCATATTGCTTGAGTGGGTTAACTGAAGATGTATATTTTAATATGAGTGATTATCATGAATGGATCTTGTTTTGCTTATGAAGTGTAATAGATTGTGGCATAATCATGAATCATCTAACACAGCGGTCCCCAACCTTTGTAGCTCCATGGACTGGTTCATTATCAGACAGTATTTTCACCGACCGGCCTTTAAAGGTGTGGCGGACAAATATAACAAAATAAAACGATACGACCGGAATGAAAACAAGGGTATTTTTTTAACACATAATAAACGTAAATCCAACGTGTCCTCGCAGCTTTGTTAGTTGCATCCTGGTATTGCGTTATCATCATGAATAACAGCCTCTCCTCCCTCTAATGTTCTCTGGTCAATATGGTGATGTTTAAACATGTCCTTTAAAATAAGATCCACCACAAATATAAAGTGCCCAAAGAATACAACTCACCATAACCCTGAATCAGTGGAGCCCTGAGCCTGATTCTCAGTAACCAGACGGTTCCATCTAGGGCTTCCAGAGATGTTTGTATTTTACTCGTTTTGCTGCTTGTGGGTTTGCTTTTAGTGGTAACGTATCATGTGACCTAGATAAGCGTTTTGACATGCATATAGAGGGAGTCATAGACGGATGGAGTGGAGAGAATCTGGTCAGTTTTTCAAAACAAATGTCATTCAGACTCCGAAAATACATTTAAAAAATTGAAATACTGTAAGTTAATTTTTTTTTCTGTGCGGCTGGTACCAAATGACCCACAGACTGGTACCGGTCCGCGGCCCGGGGCTTGGGGACCTCTGATCTAACGGATAAGGAGTTTGGCAAATTCCAGGCCCTCAAACAGCATCTTGCATAGGGCTTCCACAAAGTTAGAAGCAGCACTGCTAACGATATCTCCTTGGGCTGCAGCTGTTGTCAAATTAATATTGCAAGAAGATATGCAATTTTCCTGTGTAGTCTCACTGAATTCTGTGTTTGCAACCAAGTGATCAGTGAGACATGCAGCTGCATTTGGGATGTCCAAATTTTAAAAATCACAACTTATTTTTTGTGTGCACAGCTTACAAAACTGTATTTTAGCACTAGCAAATTATGCTTGTTGGGTTTTTTGAAAATCCTAAATTGCCCTTAGGTGTGAGTGTGTGTGGTTGTGTGTCTTGTTTGTTTCTGTGTGTAACATTATGATGGTCTGGTGAGTTGACCTGCTCGGGGAACCCTGTCTCTCAACAATCGACTGCAGGAGATAGGCACCAGCTCCCCCTAACCTTTAACAGGATTAGGCAGTTACAGGAAATTAATGAAATTAGTGAGCAAAACAAGTTAAGTGAACATATACATGTACATATATACATGTACATGTTCTACTTGTTTCAGTCAGTGATTACAGTCATGTTTTTTTTTTTTATTAACTGTTGGTCCTTGGGAGTGCAGGGGTTAGAGCTGTTGATTCACTGCAAGTTTGCAAAATTCTCTTTGTGGATGCATGGGTTTTCTCTGGATTCTCTGGTTTTCTCCCACAGACAAAAAAACAACAACATGCATGTTAGTTGTTTGGTTATTCTAAAATGTGACTCGGTGAGGGTGTGAAAGGTCATCTGTCTTATGTCTTTATGTGGCCCAGTGATGGACTGGTGACGTGTCCAGGTTGTACCACATTTCTCACCCAATGAGTGCTGGAGATAGGCACAAGTTCCCCACAAGCTTGCATAAAAAAAGTGAGTAAAGAAAATGGATAGCTAGATGGATGTTAGTCCCTATGTCCATTCATTTATTTTTTGCCACTTATCAATGTTTGATCAATGCAGGAGGAAAACCCAGACCTCCCTCTCCCAATGACACTCTCCAGCTCCTCCTGAGATATACTAAGGTGTTCCCAGTCGTGGATGCATAATCCCTCCAGCGGGTTCGGAGTCTCCTCCCAGTGGGATGTGCTTAGAAAACCTCCAAAGGGAGGCAGCTGAGAGGCATCCTAACCAGATGCTCAAACCACTTCATCTGACTCCTTTTAATTTGGAGGTAACCCCAGATGGTGGAGTTCCTCACCTTATCTGAGCCCAGCCACCCTACAGAGGAAGATTTATAAACTTGTCCACCTGAAGCAAAGGCTCACCCCAATCCAAAGGGAGAGTTCCACCTTTTTCCAGTTGACAACCTTGGTCTCAGAGGAGCCTTTAGAGGAGCTGACTTTCATCACACACACACACACTTGGGTGTGAACTGTCCCAGTGCACACTGAAGGTTATGGCCTAAAGACGCCAATAGAACCATATCATTTGCAACAACTAAAAATGAGACTCTGAGGTTCCCACACCAGACACCCTCCTCTTCATGGATGCACCTTGAGATCCTTGCTCAGAAAAAGAAAATTGGAGCAGCCTCGTGGAATCAAGCCTAGTAGGGAAACTCGCCAGCAAGCATTAAGTGGTGAAGTCTTGGCTCCTGGGGCTCAGCTGGGCCAAGCCTGAAAATAAGACAGGAAGCCACCTCATGAAGAGCTGTAAGGTACTATGTGAGCCATGCAGCAGGCAAAGGGCTTACTGATTCCTGGTGACACAAACTGGCTCTGAGGATGTGAAATGTCTCGAGTCCTTTTGTGCACTTACAAATTTACATCCAAGAGATTAATTGGACTGAACTAACTCAAAGGACAGTAACGATGGGTTTAGAAGTCAGGAAGTATTTTAACAATAAAACTTTATGCTTCTAACAAAAAAGATAAAATGAAAATGGATAAATGTTTTGTAACTGTTTGACTGGATGAAGTGAGATTTTTTACTTAAAAACTAGAAGCACAAAACCAAGAGTTTGCACCTGCCCTTCGAAAACTGGGGATGGAGCTGCTCCAATTAGACTACATAGTTGCCTGTAGTTTTATCTACTGTACAATCAAACATTTATCCTGTGTGTTTTGTATTTCAGAAATCATCTTTGGTTTTAACAGAATTAAGTTTTGAAGTTGTCACAAGTTTTATAATTTTTCGCCCAGTTTAGGGGTAGTCAGGATATGTTCTATCTTCTCCACAACTCAAGCAGCCACACAAACAAAATAATGATTTTGAAAAAATTGTGATTTATTTACAGGTGCTTCAGTAATTTACAGTGTGGAGTTTCAGCAACGTCAGGATGAGCCAAGGCCAAAATAACAAACAAAACACAAATTACCTTATTATTTAGTTCACTTACGTATGTACAAAAATGATAATGAAGAAAAGACAATTGCCCACCTTCTTGGAGCAACAAAAACAGGAGAAAAAGATTTTTAAAATAAATAGCAGATCACCCCTACAAACTCTTCACAAAACTATTGACAAAGTAACTCAGTTGGCTGACGTAGCACAGCGGGTCGGGTGTGGCTGGTTGGGATGCTCAAAGGAATGGAACCAACACCATCACTCTGCAGCTCATCTTTATGCAGCACTGTCTCATCAGGCAGCCAATCCCCGTTAAGCTCATGTGCGGTTTTGGAGCAATCATGACTGAGTTACCCGCATGCTGATTATCATGAAAATTGCTATTCACTCCCTGACTAGTTCACTAGTGAGTGAGTGAGTGTATGTGTTTATAACCCACTGCCAAAGGTAAAGCAGTGGTAATGGTTGAGTAAGTGGGTGTGTTTGCTTGTCATTTGAATTGGCAAAATATCTCATGAACCACTGATTAGAATTTTAGTGAAACTCTCAAAAAGTAATCATTAGATGTACATCTACAACTCATTAACATTTTGGTCAACCCCATTCAAGCAGCCACAGGTATTCAGCCTTAGCTAACACAAAAATGGTTACAACATAGTTTTTCAGATACTGAGCTAAAATGTGATGTGTTAGTAGCTGAGCATTATCCTCAGCAGATTCTCTGAGTGCTAACACATCGTGCAAAATTTCCTAATATCGCATGAAATTGTGTATAATGCTATTCACAAGGTTTGATCAAAACAGCTATAACTCCATCCCTTCTCTGAACATGACAATTTTAGATTAAAACTTCAGCATAAATGATGACAGGGAAAATGCATTCCTTTAATGCTAGACCTTTTAGTAACCAAATAATTCAATGAATAAGAAACACAATGTAAAATCTGGGAATCCATCCATATTGTAAAGAAATCATGTAAGCTAACTGTCAACTAAGTCTGTCATTGACTGCTTTTACCTTAAACTTCAAGCAGAAAGAGTTGTTCCTGTCAGGATTCGGCAATTTTCTAAAATGAGCAGCTCGGCGTCAGACAGACACGGGAGACCAAGAGAGCAGGAAGTGAGTTTATTTTACAGTGAATCGGGTATGGCGATAATAACAGGAACCAGGACCTGGAAGCAGAGGACGTGGTGAGTTTCAGGTTTTCTTTGGTGAGGAGGCAGGTAAGTGTTATAGGACTGATTTCCAGGTGATAGTTCTTACCTAACTGGTCTTTGATAGTTTCAGACAATGAATTGGTGAAGATACCTCTTAACGCCAGCTCATCCCAGCCCGCCTCCTCTGTCGTAATACGGAAATCCACGGAATGGTCCGCCACCGTTCTACGTCCCTGACGTAGCCTTAGTAGCCGCTTCGCGGCCT
>NC_051443.1:1027460-1032259 GCF_001649575.2 Kryptolebias marmoratus
CAGCACGGAGGTGAGTACAAAGGTAAGTATTTCCCAGTAGCAGGTTAGCAGATTCTCCAGGAGGCAACAGGTAAAGATTCCCTCTTTAGGCAGGCAGACAGGCACAGGCAAACAGATAGGTAGCTTATCTCCGAGGCAGGTTTCCACAACAGACCAGACTGGATCCACACAGGTCAGGTTGTCCTAGGTAGGTATAAGCACAAAAAGTACAGAAAGCTCAGGAAGGGTTCACAAGAAAAACTAGAAAATCTCAAGAGGCTCAGCACTTTACCACAGAGGCAAAATAATGCTCCAGCGCTGGTCTGGTTCCCACCACGGCCTTAAGTACCAACCGCCTCCTGATGAGCCTGATCTGCCACAGGTGTAGAGGGAGTGAAGAAGAGCTGCCAATCAGTCACCGAGACGGCCCACCAGGAAGTACCAAAAATACGAAAACCTCCAGAATCACCACAGTTCCAGCATAATTGTAGCTGAATCCCTCTCCCAATGACTCGCACAGTGACTGCTGGAGAAAGGCACCTGCTCCTCACAACACAGCAGAGGTGGGTAGAGTATTCTAAATGTTTTACTCAAGTAAAAGTATTGTTACTTGAACCAAATATTACTCAAGTAAAAGTAGTGAGTAGGCATCCACAAATTTACTTGAGTAAAAGTAATAAAGTACTTTGATTATAACCTACTCAAATAGTAACTGCCACCTCGTGTCATTAAATTATAACGTGCAAATTGATTTACAAGGAAACAATATAACTTTTAATGACACTGAACATACATTGTTATAAATAAAAACACAAAGGCAATACCAGACAAAAGGATTTAGAAATAAACCACTTATCTTTTACATTGTTGTAAATTTAAAAAACACAAAGGCAACTGTAGCCAAAATAATTCAGCTAAATAATAAACTTGGCTTTTTGCAAAACTTTGTTTCTATCAGTAAATGTTGGAACTCATTTTCTTACATTTTGACATCCTATAAACAGCACAAACTGTTTAATTATAAACTGAAACACAATCCTACACATCAAGCAAAGGACTGCATATAACTGAACCTAATCAGTAGAACAACTGACAACATAAACTCAATGAGTGACGAGAAGAAAATATGTCTCGGTTTTTGAAACATTACTCAGTAATGTGACCGTTAAGCTTTAAGAGTAACTGGCTCTCAAGGTTTTTGCAGTGAAGCTGTGATCTCTTGGCAGTAAAAAGGAGTCCTGCATGACTGAAGAGTCTCTCACAAGCTGCAGATGCTGGAAGACTTGTGTTGACTTTGAGTGACAACCGCTTGATTTGAGGAAAAGAGTGTAACAGATCCATACCTCCAGTAGTAGTATCTCCACATGATAGATACCTCTCCAACTCTCCTGTTTGGGATTTTTTTTCCAGTTTGTTTTGAATTTAGGTAGGAGTATAGCTGCAGCAATGAGCTCAGGTTCTTTCATTATCTCAGCAAAACGTTTCTGAATCCCATCCTGCAGGGCATCGATGAGAGGTGCACACACTTTGCAAGATGATACCAGCTTCTTTAGCTTGTCTCGCAACTGGTGTAGGCAGGAGGAAGCCCTTGTGCACAGATGATTCCCCTTGAAGAATGTTGAGGGCCATGGCAACAGGTTTCATCACAGCAACATACTTAGCCAAAAATCCCATTTCAGCTGGATTCAACCTTAAATGAAAACTGAATTATAGTTTTTGTTGATATGCTAAATGTGCACAGTGCATGTTTTTCTAACACATACAATATAAAAGTTGATAAACATTTTAATAATATTTTTTATGTATTATTTATTAACATGAACTCTGCCAACTTACATCTTTATCTGCAATGTCGTGCATACATTGCGAAATGCAGATTCTCCCTGCTCTTTGTGAATGCGCACCACTCTTTCAACAGCTAGGAACACAGAGTTCCAACGGGTTGGATTAGGTTGGAGGAACTGCAGTTTGCATTCACGTTCAACAGTTTCAAACCCCTTGCTTGACCTGCTTGTTTTATTCCACAGAGCAGTACATTTAGCAAAAGCAGATCGAGATAGTCTTCTATAGGTTTCATGGCCCACTTCTGCACGAGTGGCATCAACTGTTGATATGAGATTCAGCAGATGGCATGCACATTTTTGGTGTTTTAGAAGTTGGTACTCAAGGCCAGTGTCATCATCCAAAAGGCAGCCCTTACAAAAAAATCCCATGTAATTCCCATGTGATCACATGTGATCACATGTGAAAGTCACATGTGATTTTCATGGGATTTTTTTGTAAGGCAGCTACATCGTGATAATTCATCTCTGACTCGCTTTCATCTTGTGATGCTTCGTCCATGCTGGAGTCTTTCTCCTCTTGTCTACTGACATCTTTATCTTCCTTTTCATCCACACCATACAAACGAAAGGCTTTCAAGAAATTAGAGCCACTGTCAGTTGTAGTTCTGGTCACCTTTTCCCTGATCTGATATTCAGAATGTATTTCTTCTAATGCAGCAGCAAGAACATCAAATGTGTGTGAGCCTTTAACACGTTGACAAGCCAAAGCAGCAGATTGCCTCTCCAGTGTGGTAGGTTCTATCCAGTGACAGGTGACACCTAAATAACTACGCTGTCTGGCAGTCCAGCAGTCTGTTGTGGTGGCAACATGGTTCATAGCACTCAACTTTTTAATGATTATGCTCTTCAAGTTCTTCGCAGTTTCCTGTATTTTACAGCATAATGTTTTTCTTGTTATTAAAGTGCACTGAGGATGAAAAGATTCAATTATGTTCTTAAAGGATGGCGCCTCAACCAAAGAAAATGGTTGGCTAGCTTCACAGACAAAATTTACAATGAGCCTATCAAGCTTTGCCTGAGTTACTCGTCGTGGAGAGATGAGGGAATCTGTGATTTTCACACTCTTCCTTGGTGGCTCATCAGAAGAGGAGGATTTTCACTTCTTGTTGGAATCTGCCAACTCAGTATACTTCTTCAAGGTGTTCAAGTGGATCCTCTGTTCACAAAAAAGAAACAAATAAAACAATGAGAATATATAATCCACACATCAAACATTTCAGATAAACATTTTCACAGACACGCCAAATCATTGAGTCAATAATAATTACTATTATGATTATCTAGTTTAATGATTTACCCTCTTGAAATGACTGGTTAACCCAGAGAGTTTAGAATACCACATTGTAAAGGGAAAAGGGCCTGTGGGAGTAATAGTATAACACTGGGACATTTATGTATTTTTGTTTGTTTCCTACTAGACCTGTACGAATCCATTGTGTTCCACTAAGACTGACTTATTGGAGGTTTGTGACTTTAAAAATCTGAGGGGACTGTCAGTATGTGTAGCTTCATCTTGCCACCAACCGTCCCATTTGTAGCGAACTGTTTGTTTTTAGCTAAATTGTCATATTGCTAATGTGTGCTCACACAGAGTGTGATACGCCACATAACATTTAACAGTCACGTCATACACGGTGTTAAAGTTATGCATGCTGTTGTAATAGAGCTGACATTATTACACAAAAAAGTAAAAAATAAACGGCAGACTTACCGTAACACGTTTTCTCAAATTTGACGTTGAGTTCTTGTAGGAAATATCTACACGTTTTGGCAGACACAGCTGACAGCGCATGATGTAACTGTTCTTTTCAGAAGATTGTAAGGTGAACATTGCTTGTATGTGAGGCCAGGGGTGCTCTCACTCCTCTTCACCAGCTTCTTCTGTCCACATTCTTTTAGGTACCGTCCGTCTTTCTTTCACTCATCAACCGGGTCCAGAATCTCCGACTCAACATGGCGCACATGGAGAATTTGTTGTGTGTGGTCATGTGACTGGCTGGCTTCACTTGATTGGTTACATGTCAGGTGACAAAAGGTTACGCAAAATTTTGCTGCAAATGTTTTTGCACACTTAAAACAAAAGTAACGGTAAAAGTAACGGTAAAGTAAAGGTTGCATTTTTCTCCCCTAAAATTTACTCCAGTAAAAGTACAAGTCTTTCACATTTAAACTACTCTCACAAGTACAATTTTCCCAAAAAGCTACTTGAGTAAATGTAACACGTTCCTACCCACCTCTGCAACACAGAAAGGAGAAGCAGGTAAAAAAAATGGATGGATGGATAGATGGATAAATAGTTTTCATCAGAATCATTCACAGAGAGAAAGCTCATCAAGTCCCTGTTTTGTATTTTTTGTTATTCCTCATTGGTAATCCCTAAAGAGTTGTCATCCACTCTTTTCATTCGGCTTGTTGCCAACAGAGAAAATGTTTGATTGTTAAGTTACAATATTTCTGTAAAATAAGTTCAAAGACATCAGGGTTCTTGTCCTTTGTATGAACATGGAAGAATCCTGATGCTGGACATTCTGAGAACATAAACTCTCCTTTCACCTCACTAAAACTGCCTGAAAGCAAAAAACCTACTGCAGATCGTCACTTTAATGACTAAATGAAGTGGTGAGTTTGTGAACTGATTTTTGTTTGGAGCCATGCAATGTATAAACAAAACACTTAGTTTATGTTTGCTTTCTCTTTGCTCCCACCCATAAACATTCAAACAGTTCTGTTGTGATGCAGTGTGTTTGTGACAATGAAGTCCGGGGCCAGCATGAAGGGCAGCTGCCAATGCTGGAACCTGTGTGACAGTTGTAAATGACTAGCCCGATTGGCTCCTTGTAGTAATTATCTAAATGGGCTCATTCAAAACCTCTTCATTGTGGAATCAGTTAATTAATTAGCTGTTTCACTGACAGGATAATGGTGAGAGCATGCTAAATAGATTAGTCTGGAACTTGATTTATCATTGCAAAGCCC
>NC_051443.1:1032265-1051077 GCF_001649575.2 Kryptolebias marmoratus
CCAACTCTGTTTATCACCACTTCTAACCCCCCTTTCTCCTGCTCTGAGTTTTTCTCTTGTCTTTGTAGCATCTAAAGCAGCCACCCACCAACTCGCTGAAAATCCACCGACTATATAGGTACAAAGCTGGTGAGCTGATAAGGCAGATCAGTGCTGTTGAGCTGAGAAGAAAAATTTATCCTACGGAACAAGTGTGCAATCTGAACACACTGCAAGGGATATGGAAGTGTTAAGAGGGTGATGTAGTGTGAGGAAACAATGAAACTGTAAGCTGAAAATTTCTTCAGAAATGTTGAGGGATGAACGATGCAGCTGCCACCCAAAACTCTCACATAATTTTGTAAGAATCTAAGCTACGAAAAAATGCCTCCATTTTGTTGTATGAACTGTAGAAGAAGTGTAAAAAGAAATGTTGAAGCTGCTGCCAGTGGTGCATTGTGGTCACCATGGTAACCACACAACTGTACTGTCACTCCCTGAGTGCCAACTAAATGAGAGGCAGACATAAACACAGACTGAAAATTAATGAAACCATCACTGTGTGAAAATGAAAAAACAGGTATTAAAACTTCTTGAACTGTGAGTGACAGAAGCTTGATGGGTACACATGGGGATTTTAAGGTTTCTACAGAGTGTAGAGGATATAACAAGTTAAAAAACTTCCAGTTTTGAGGAAATAAATGAAAGTCCTATAGCAGAGAACATACAGTGGTTTACAAAAGTATTCAACCCCTTGGATGTTTTCTGTTTGTAGTGCTATCATAAATCAGTCATAATCACTATAGATCAAAAAAAATTAAAAAACAAAACTAAAACACAAAACTTCTGTGTCAAAATGAAAGCCAATTTCTACAGAATATTACCAATAAATTAAAATATTTGATGTAAAATAAGTAGTTGCATAAATATTCATCCCCTTTAAAAAAACAGTCCTAATTGAACTCATAGAGAAGACTATTGAAAATTACAAGTCAAAGGATGGATACAAAAAAGATTTCCAAGTCCCAAAACATCCCCAGGAGTTCTGTTAAATCCATCATCGGGACATGGAAGGAATGTGGGACGTGTGTAAATCTACCAAGAGCAGGCCATCTTCACAGACTGAGTGACTGTGAAGAAGGAGAAGAGTGAGAGAGACCACCAAGACACCTGTTAGAGTTAGAAACTTCAGCAGGTGAGATGAAAGAGACTATACATATAACTACTGTAGCCCAGATTCAGCTTTATTGGAGAGTGGCAAAGAGAAAACTACTGTTGAAAAAAGCTCTTTAAATTAAATCTTGACATGTTTTTCTCAACAATCTATTCAAACTTTAGTCGATATATATATAAAATTGTAAACAAGTCCAATTTATTGTGATTATGACTGATTTATGATAGCAATTAAAGCAGGAAACATCAAAGGGGTGGAACACTTTTGCAAGCCACCCCATACATACGAGATAAACAAACACAAAAATGCCTGTTTTGATATATGAGTACTGTATGTACTGTTTATGTACCAAAAGACTTGTACGGGCAAAAAATAGTATGCAAAAGATTTGACAATGTTAGAAATTTCTAAAGTTACTGTGACATCAACTGTCATTTGAACATTCCATGGAAAAATCTGTAAAATTCATGAAATTTAAACTGATTGTGTAAAAACTGTAAATGTATACATATATATGCAATGTCCTACTTTCTGTGACTTCTTTAAACTATGAATGATGTTTCTACTCTGAACTATCTCTGTGCTATGGAGCTCCGAAGAGGGCTGGGTTTTCTCATCTGTTTTGCCAAAATCCCATTGATCTACATTTTTATTCTCACATTAAAACAAAAAAACCTGCCCCTTAGACCTGTTGGTTGCCTACAAATTCAATACATTTTCACACAAGAGAAAACCACTTAGCCAAACACAAAAGATTAAAAAGGTTGCAAAATATAGAAAGCTGCAGTTAAAATTCATCCAACTATCCATTCATTTTACTGTATCTACCAGTGATTCTCAAACTCTGGTGCAATCCAGAAATGACAGAAATAAGAGTGGATGATTTTTATCAACCATCAAAATCCAAGTCAAGAAAATATGTGTCCATCAACACATACCTTAGTTTTAGACAGTCATTGCGGTAGGAAATGAACAGTGACTGGATTGTGTGTTATGCCTGAAAACCCTGTCAGTGGACAGTATAAAACCTAACAAATTAAAAAGACACTTTGAAACATCACACCCCAACCAGATCAGTAAATCACTGACGGTTTTTAGGAGAAAAACCTGATGATTACCATGAGCAGGAAAACCACTTAAAATAAGTTGCATCAGGTCACAGTAAGGCACAACTGGCCTCATGTAATGATGCATACAGAATCTAAATCCAAAAACCCCACACACAATAGCAGAAGAGCTCATACTTCCCGCTGCTCTTGATATGGTGTCAACTATGACTGACAACTGCTGCAAAATTCAAAGCGATACAGCTGTCTAATGTCACAGTTGCAAGATGCAAACATGACATTTCAAACAATGTAGAATATCAGCTCACAGAAAAACTGAAAGATGCCTGTTTTGCCTTACAAGAGGATGAGGCTACAGACAGTAATAAAGGCTGCCTGCCAGTTGCTTGTATTCGCATTGTGACAGAAGACTCTAAATAAGGATTTGCTGTTCTACAAGTATGTAGAACAATAATTCTTTTTTAAGCAATATATTAAAACAGAAAACATGCCTATCATTTATATAGGCAAAACCATGCATTTATGTATTTGAAAATTATTCATGCCCCCCTTATCAGCCTAAAAGAGGTTTGGCCCATTTGACCACAAACACCTGCTTAAGGCAACACATAAATGTGCAGGAGGCTGCTTGAGAACTAGTATGAATAAGTGGCTTCCAGTAAGTAGCAACCAGTAAGAACAATAGACATTGTTTGATAGACATTTGGTTCAGTTATAAAAAATGTGGTCATAAAAATGCTTTAAACTGTTTAGTTTTTAGAAATTAAAAAAAAAAAAAAAGAAATTACACTGACATGTTTACGTTGACAACACCTGACGACTTCAGTGCAAGTTCAATCCAACCAATAGGCTACAATAGCTTCCATGCCGCTATTTCAATTTGAGCCCGAGCCCACTGACAGAGAGAGGAATGCAGACATTGCTCCTAATGCACTTGAAAATGAGAAAGATCAGATAGATGAAGAGAAGAGAGAAGGCAAAGGAGCTGCTGTTTGTGCAGCAACTGCTAATGCTAACTCAGAGAGGGCAGCAAAGTGCTCCACTTTCTATCAAAAGCTGTTCACAAATTAGATGAGTGCATTATTATACAATAATAAATCATTGTATAACATTAGACATAGATATTCTGCCAATATCAACTGGATGGGGCCAGCACCAAAAATGCCAGGTATTGTCAAAATAGGGATGCTGTTATAATTAGTGTTACTATTAATATGATGATTTAATATGTTTTGCTATGCCTGTTCAAGTTTTTTACCAATTATATAATGGTAATTAGTAGTCAAATGTAGTTGTAATAAGGGTTACATCTGTTAATTTCACGACAGTGGATTTAACTGTACCCTCACCATCCCTTTCAAAACTAATAAATCTCCCTGTTTATTACCCCACCAATAATAAAATGGAATTTCCACCCTTTGTATCTGTGGTGTGTGTGTGACAAATTCACAGTATCAGTTTAAGTTTTAACTTATTGTTAGAAAAGAAAAAGCCACTTTCTTGTATTTTTTACCTCTGTCAATGAGGTCACGTTTTTGGTAGCACTGGTTTATTTGTCTGTCTGTGCACAAGATTATTCAAAAAGTTATGAATGGATTTTCATGAAATTTTCAGGAAACGTCAAACATGGTACAAGGAATAAATGATTAAATTTTAAAGGTGATCTAGTCAAAGTTCAAGGACAAAGGTCAAGGTCGCAGATCAGCTCATACTGTAACTCTGCAACTGTATTAGATGAATGTTAAACTCCACAACTGGACACCTCATGGGTCAAGGGTGATCACTGGTAATTTCAAATTTATGGGGTCAAAAGTCAAGACTATGCAACAGTGTAATGTAGGAAACTCAAACTGCACAGCCAAGCACCTAATGGGTGATGATGCCTGTTGATTTCAAGGTTCAAGGGTCAATGACATAAACCAGGTTTTCTGTCCAAGGAGCGAAGCCGAAACCAGACACGGAGACAAAGCTTAAGGTAAGTGATTTTATTTACAAGGTGCGGGTATCTACAGTGGTGGTAGTCAGGAGCAGTCTGGAAGGCAAAATAGGAGCAAGGTGAGTCTCGGGTCTTGGTTTTAGCATTGAGAACAGATGAATGTGTGAATAATGTCTCTTTCTTTCTTACAGGTGTAGAAGGCGTTTGTGGTGTTGAGGAGGTGTCAAAGGTTTCCAGGATGATCCAGGAGGTAAGAGGTCCAGCAGTCCGGCAAGGTAAGTAATCCAGTGAGTATCCAGGTAAGTTCCTGTTGGAGAGTGACCGTCTAGGCAAGGCAGCAACCTGA
Source organism: Kryptolebias marmoratus (assembly GCF_001649575.2). Lineage (NCBI taxonomy): Eukaryota > Metazoa > Chordata > Actinopteri > Cyprinodontiformes > Rivulidae > Kryptolebias > Kryptolebias marmoratus. Next base: position 1,036,768 of record NC_051443.1, read on the forward strand.
GTCGAAGAGCAAATACAACAATTTATCAAAGTCATCAACTTGAGGTTAGAACCTGTGGCTAAGAGTCTAACTGGTGAGGTTTGATGCTGCAGCGATGGTCTGGAACCAGCCGGAGGCTTAAATGCTGGATCAGCTCATCAATGGAATCAGGAACAGCCGAGGAAGGAAGGGTTAGTAGCGCCGCCCATAGGCGGAGCTAACTCTAGTTCCTAACAGTCAAAGTTGAAAGTCACAGGTAACCCCTTAAAAACTTGTCTCTGCTCCTACATATGACCCTTTTGTTACCTCTGCCAAGGAAGTTATGTTTTTGGTTGTGTCCATTAGTTTGTTTGTATGTTACATATAAGCCTTTATGCAGATCTTATAAAAAATAATGAACAGATATTAATTAAAATTTCTGGAAATGTTGTGGTTGTCACAAGAAAAAATGTTTTAAAATTGAACTGATTTTCAGGAATTTTTTTTTAGGAAATGTCAAACATGCTACAAACAGCTATATTGTTGGTATTTCGGTGGTGTTTCGGTCAAATGTCAAAGTCAAAGGTCAAGCTCTGGTCTTTTACCTCTGCCGAGGTAAAAGGACTGTACTTACCATATATAGCACCTTTCTAACCAACCAGGTCTCTATCCACACACACATTTGTACCCTACTACATCTCTATAAAGCTAATCTGAATATAGAGTCCATATACAGAGTCTAATCAATGCTTTAAACTCCATTCATACACCAATGGGGCACACAATGAGGGGTTTAGTGTCTTGCCCAGAGACACATGTGACTGCTGCCAGGAATCAAACCTATAGAATCACACAATAGTTGACACAAATCCCTGGTAGATGCCCAGAACTTGTGTTGAGAACAGGTTCTCAGAGTTCGTAGAAGGACATAGTTACGTCATTTTGGTTTATCAACTGCATCAGAGAGAGCAGATTTTGTTCACTTTTAATGGAGTATAAATTCAGCTAAAGGTGAACTGAAATCAAATCTCAAAAAGTTGACATTTCATGAATGTTATTTAATCAAGCACATCCACACAACTGTGCAGGGACCCATTTTTAAAAGTAAAAAAAAACAAACAAAAAAAAACCTGTTTTTAGCGTTTAAGTCTATAATTTCCAAAGAGGGTGATATGTGGAGGCAGAGTCCTGTCCTGAGTTCATGACGAGCGCTGTGCCCTGGCTGGCCAAGAACACCACGACTGTCCAGTTGTTTACTAGTGGAACTGGAAGAGGAAGCCTTTTTTGAATACAAAGAAATGCTGGAAGACTTTGCAGAAGTAATGGATATACAACCATATCAGTATGAATCCGAACCAATGGCTGGCTGTCTGGAATCAGATGAAAAACCTTCCGATTCGGATTCTGATGATCACCAGTACCGCCAAGGCCAACAAAACAACAAGCATAATGACCGAGTTGAGAATATGGAACTGTGAGAACCGATTACTTCAAGACCACCGTCATGACATCAGCACTCGACACTGAAAATCAACATAAAGATCAGGGCTCTCAAGTTTTGATCTGAGCTTGGAGTGAGGTTTTTAGCTGCTAGAAGTTGTTAGATGACATCATCACCTAATTTGCATATTTGGTGATGTTGATCAGGCTGTAGGAGAGAGGAATATCAACATTGGCAAGACAAAAAAATGAGTAAAAAACACTCAAAATATGTTTAGAACTACAAATTACCTTTATGAAATAATTTTATAACTTTAATTCTTTGCCTGATCCCACACTACATAAATTAATTTGTAAGAATATCAAATTAAACCAAAAGACAGACATTCAACCCTCCTCTTTTATTGAAAACACCGGGATTTATAACAGCGCTAAAGAGTCAGTGAAAAAAACAATACATTAAAAATTATATTGACATTATATTTACATCCCGCTTTGTGATCCAGGGCGGGATCAGCGGCAGCTTTGCACACAAATGATTCATTTGCAAAGTGGACATGTAGGGGTGCATCTACCTACTTTCTGAGGGGTATGCAGACACATTATACCCCCCCCCCCTTTTTTTTTCACCTATTTACATAAATAAATCCTATTTATTCATGGACTTATAAAATACAATACCTGATATTGGATTTGGCCCATCAGAACATTTCTGTGGATTATTCTGAACCATGAACTGCCTCAATGAGTCCCCCACTTCCTGTGGTGAAGGCCATTCAGATGGATCTTCTGAGTAAGGTCTTGCCCCAACTCTCTCCTCTTCACCTCTCTGTTCTTCTCCCTCATCATCATCATTATCATCTGGATCTCTCTGTTCCACTTTCTCCTCTGTGGTGACTGACTTGTCATCTGCCTGCACTAATTCTCCCAAAAGGACACAGTGGTGGTCAGCAGAAATTCAAACCATCCTGGGCATCAAGGTTTTTGTGGCTTCACAGCTGAATTATTCCTACCTGATGTCCTCTCTGCTCTCCTCTACAGCAGCTGATCCTGATCTCATGTCTGTCTCCTTCATTCCTTCTCTGTGTTCATCTCTAAGTCATATGGTCAAACAAGTATTATTTAATAGCTTTAAATAAATTACACATCTTGCTAATGCACTTTTTTAAATATAAATAATATTTTTAAATNACCTGGTATTAAGTGGCTGTTCCTACACTTCCAGCTCATATTGGACCGACCTGTCTCCTTCCTGTCTGTCCTGATTCTTTCCCTCTGTCCTCTCAGCTGAATAACATGAACTTTGTGTTCAGGAGGTTTAATAAATACAGCAGTCAAACCACATATAAAAACATGAAATCTTAATTTTAAATGCTATCCTTGTTGGGTATCAGTTACTGATTGGAAACTTCATCTGATCAGACTTATCAGATTAATCACAACAGCTCTGTAGAGTTATATCCCAGAGGAGACATTTAAACTCCCAACTTCTGTAATTTATCTGCTTTATGATTCACCTTCAAGTTCAACAAATGATTACTGTCTGAACAACAAAATAACAGAATCAAGTTCGGTAACTGCTTGCCTCCTGGTAACTGACTTGTCAGATATCGATGCAATCAAAGCAGATGAGCTTAAAACAGCCACAGATTCAATGAAACTAACTGTCCTGCAAAGCCAATTCATACCCCCCAGAAAGTGGGTATCCGCGTCACGGATGATATTTGAGAAACAGAAAAATCCCAGATGAGTTTTTTTTCAATGAAAGTGTATATCCTACACTGAGGTACAGCATATCACAAGATGGGTTTTTTTGTGTGTCCTGTATGCTTTTTTCATCTGGTGACATGATTCTCTGAACTAAGCCATTGAGTGACTGCAGTAACACCAAGAAAACTGTCACTCAGCACCGAGCCACGCAAGCACACCGGAGTGCCCAGTTATGTGCTTCAGATTTTCCGCATGTCTGCTCAGGAGAGATGCAACCTATTTGTTGAGCATTAGATTGCACCTATCAAGAAACGCTGGAACGAAACAAGTACGGCCTCAAAGCAATTATTGACCTTATTGCCATTTTTGGAAAGCAAAACATACCTCCTAGAGGTCACACTGATGCACAAAGCAATTTCAATGCATTTCCTAAGTATCGTGCAGATGGTGATGCAAACCTAAAACAGTATCTGCAGCTTGCACCTTCAAATGCAACTTATTGTGGACATCAAGTAGAAAACAAAATAATAGACTTATGTGGGAAACAAATTCAGAACACTATTCTTGAAAAATGCAAAAGAGCCAAATAGTTTTCTGTCCTGTCAGATGAAACAGCTGACATCAGCAATTCAGAACAGATCTCACTTTTGGTCCGCTATGTGAATTGTGACTCTGGAAGCTTTACCATTCATGAGGACTTTCTGTGCTTCATTTCTACTGCTGACACCAAAGGTGGAACCTTAACAAAGACTATTCTAAACAAGCTAGATGACTTTAAACTACAACCAGGCAATATTGTAGGACAAGAATATGATGGTGCTGGGAACATGAGTGGTAAGGTGTGAGGCGTTCAAGCTCGCATTAAACAGTTGTATCCATCCGCCACCTATGTCCACTGCAGAAACCATGCACTTAACTTGGCAATTGTGCATTCAATGCACATCCCATTGGCTCAAAATGCACTCAGTACTGTCCAAGATGTTGTGTCTTTCATCACAGCCTCACGAAAACAAATGCACCTCTTTTTGGATAACAGTAGCACACATCAGTGTTTGCAACAGTTTTCAGCAACACATTGGTCTCAACATGATGCCTGCATTTCTACTGTCATAAAAAACTATAAGTACATCTATCTGAGTATGGATCAACTAAAGACTGAAGGGGGCCAGAAAAGCTGCAGCACTGCGATGTCACTAAGCAGAGCAATGGAGTCATTTGATTTTATTATCAGTATTGTCGTTCTGCAGGGTTATTGCAATATCTAACACCTCTTAGCAACAGTCTACAAAACCCAGCCTGTGATTTACCAGCTGCTGCTGGTAATGCCAGCACGTTAGTGACACTGCTTCAAAAAAGAGGGGAGACGACTTCTTTGAAAAACTGTGGAATCAAAGTTGTGGTATGACCGCCAAAGTAGACACAAGTCCATCGGTGCCTCGGACAGTGTCTGTGCAGACAAAAAGATCAAATACACCTGCACCAACCCCACAGGACTATTGGCAACTCAATCTATTTCTTCCATTCATTTATCATCTTATCATAGAAGTGAGAGACTAAGTGTGTCTGGCACTCCCACGAATGAAAGACCAGTTTCTTCTACCAGATAAACTGTCAGAATTATCTGACACAGTTTGGCAAGAGAAAAAACTGAGTATGGGACACTAATTCCCAATTTGGATAACGCAGATGCTGAACTGGAGCTGTGGAGGCAGGCTAATGATAAAGAGAACAACAGCGAGATTTGCCAAGTTTTAAAGAACACAGTGGACTTCTTCCCAAATGTACATACAGTACTAAAAGTGACTCCTGCCAGTGTCCACTGTGTCAGCAGAGCGGACCTTCGGCACATTGAGGCGCCTTAAAACATATCTACACAACACAACGTCGGACACCAGGCTCACTGGTCTTGCCCTGATGAACATTTACACCAAAATCACCATCGACAGTGAGGAGGTGCTAAGGCAGTTTGATATGACCGGCAGGAGGAGAGTTCACTTCAAACAGGTAGGCTTTCTTTTCCTTTTTTATTATTTAGTGTGATTTGTAACAAATAGGCTATGTAGGTATATATTTGTGTGTGAGTGCGTTGCATTGTGCGTGTTAGCCCTTGTGCAGGTCAGATGTGCTGGTCTTGTGTGCCACGCACATGATGCACGTTAGGGTTAGGGTTGTGGTTGTGTGGGTCAGGTGCAGTGATGGTTTTGTGCATACTCTATGATAAAATTCTGCAGGTGCCCCTGCTCCGTGCATGGAGCCCTGCGCAACACTACAAAGCCTTTAGACTTGACGTAAAATTTGCAGTGAACATCAACACACCGAATACACAGTATAATCATAATTTTTGCCCTGATACTGAATCAAAGAAAATTTTAAACATTTTTCCAGGAAGCTATATTTGCACATCACAGAAACTATGTGTTTGTTGAAGACCAAGTTTTACAAACAACTGATAATGAATGGTAAGGTTTTCGCTCTCACGGGAATGTAGATGATGTTGACCTAGAGAACGTATGTAAAATACTGTTTTTGTTAGGTGAAATACTTGTTTTTAGTGTGTTTTTGTTTATTTGTTCTGTTAAATCATTTGTGTTTGGTGAGACAACACAAATGTGTAGCTGGAGCTGGATAAATTCCTGGTTAGTTTGGATGTTTTCCTCTCACAATAAATGCATCTTGTGGTTCAACTTTGGTGTGAGTCTGGGTCTGAATTAATTTTTGAGTTTGTTCAAACATATCTTGTTACATAGTTGAGGCATTTTGGTAATGCATTTTGAATACCTTTGAGATTGAATTCCCTTCTGGTTAGTTTAACTCTTTCCTCATACATAGTTGATGCACACAGAATGCAATTTTAGTGCAGAGACAGCACTTGTGACTAGTTATCTTGTTGCATGATTGGGGTGTACTCACAAATATTTTAATTTAATCATTTAATTGTTTGTGGTAAAAAAAATGGTGGGAAGCAGTTTTCCAAAGGTAAGATGATTTAGCCTGTCTCAAACAAGAAGCTGATGATTGATTATCATTTAGTGAAAGAGAAGGAAATCAGGTCGTTTTCATATGTCTAATAAATAAACTTTATCTTACTGAGGTTTATATTATTTAGAAGTCAGGCTAAATTATTTCACTGGTTGAGTCTATATTCGGTGGAGAACAGCTGAGTATTGTTTTGTCTGGCTGATAATGGCTGTTTGAGGCCTTAATTCAATACAGTTTATTTATATGGCACCAATTCACAACAGAAGTCATCTCAAAGCACTGCACAAAAGCCTTCAAATACATTATGAAAAGCCAGTTAGTAAAGGTTATGTATCTAAGGAAACCTGCAGATTGCATTGAATCTTCACTTCATCACAGTCTCCCATTCTGAGCAGCACATTGGTGACAGTGGAAAGGAAAAAACTCCCTTTTAACAGGAAGGAACCTCCAGCAGAACCAGAACCAGTTACAGGTTCAGGATGGGTGGTCATCTGCCTCAACCAGGTAGGGTTTAACAAAAAAGAGATACGGACAAGCAAAAAATGGATGGTCCATGTGAAGTGAAGTGAAGTGAAGTGAAATTTATTTATATAGCACTTTTCCGCAACAAGGTGATTCAAAGTGCTTTACAACACAGAAACAACAATCAGGTACAGAATCAAATACAGATAAAAACATCATATCAAACATCATAAAAACATCATAATCAATTATAGAGATACAGAAGTAAAAACATCAATCATGTATAATGTAAATGAAATATAAGATAATCTAAATAAAGTCATGAAACTAAACATATCTAAACATGAACTAAGAAAGTCAAAATAGTAGCTAAAATAATCTAAATAAAATCATGATAAAGTTAAAGCTGAACTAAAAATCTAATAATATCTAAAATATGAGCTAAGATAAACTAAACTAAACTAAATATACAGGAAGGCTAAATAAGCTAACATAAACTGAAACATGATAATGCTAAACTAAAGGTACAAGAGACTATCTAATAGTACCAAAAAGGCCTACTAATAGCCAACATGAAAAATGCTAAGATAACTAAACTAAAACATGATAATGCTAAACTAAAGGTACCAAGAGACTAACTAACAAACAGTACTAAGGCCCGCTAAACAGCCAACATAAAAATTTCTAAGATAACTAGACTAAGGTAGTGAAGAAGGGGAGGGAGGGAGTCGGGTGAGAGAGACAAGACAGAGACAACAGAAGGTGTGTGTGTGTGTGTAGAGGCAGTGGGAAGCAGTGTGGTGCGTGTTGTATGAGTGTGTGTGTCTGTGTGTTTGTAGAGAAGTCCACGAATCACGTCACAGAGGCCATTGTCTTTGATAATATGATGGAATGTTTATCAGCCAGCCCAGAGCAGATCCACAGATATCCTTAGGCAGGAGGGGGCAGAGCATCTTGTTTACATAAAATCCGGGGAGAAGTTGAAGATAGCTGGCCAAGGCCAGCAAAGGGAGCCAGATTCACATAACAATAATTGTTTTGGGTCAGGCAGACATGTTTTCCGTCTGCCTTAAAAGTCTTGCTGATGCTTCTCAATGGCAAATCCAAACAGCCAAATTCCAGGTCCATTCCACCTGATTCGAGTGAGCAACTTTCTCCAAGATGTAACCCATTTCATTCTTGAGTCCCAGAACCGCAATTCAGTCTGTGGTCCTGTAAAAGGATTGTATCCAACTTGTGGCTCCCGTAACCACACAGTTTGATTGTTGACTGCCGAACCCATCAAACAAATTTGGAGACAGGAGACAGAGAGAAAGTGACAGAGAGAAAATAAACACGTTGGCCTTCCACCAGGAGCAGAGAGAAAAGGGTAAAAAAAAGAAAAGTGTCATTTCCTTTGAAAGACAGACAAAGAAAAACACATGTTAATGAAAGTAATAATTACAAATACCATCTTGAAGAGCAGAGCAATTAAAGACAGCAGCAGAGTGTGGAAATGTGGTCAATTTGTCCTCCAATAGTCTAAGCCTATAGCGGCATAACTAAGGGATAGCCCTGAAAATCCAAGCCAACCCTAAATATAGGATTTATCAAAAATGAAAGTCTTAAGCCTAGTTTTAAAGACAAATGAGACAGACAACCATTGTCAGCCTCACAGACAGAAACTGGAAGTTGGTTCCACAACCTGCCTCCCATTCTTCTTTTAGAAACTCTAGGAACCGGTTGTAGTGGCTGTGGCTCAGTAGTTAGAGCAGTTGCCTTCCAGTGAGATAGTTGGATGTTTGATTCCATCAGTATGTCATATGTCAGAGACACTGAACCCCTAGTTGCCTCCAACGTGTGCCCCATTGGTGTACGAATTTGATCTAAAGAACTGATTAGACTCTATAGAACGATTTATTGAGGTTAGCTTTGTAGAGCTGCAGTAGAGTGCTGTGTGGATGGGTAAATGAGGGCACACATTGTTTTGTAAAGTGCTTTTAGTGGCTTAGTTGGTTAGAAAGGCACAATATAAGTACAGTTCATTTACAGTAAACCTTCATTCTAAAAGCAGAGTGCTCTGTTAGAAAATATGGAACAATAAGATGGAAATATAAGATGGAGCTCGGTTGCTGAGAGCTTTGTATATTAGATGTATGAAATAAAATTCTATTTTTAATTTTCACAGGGAGCCAATGAAAATATGATCTTCTCATCTTCTCATCAGAACTCTGGCAGCAGCACTTTGGCCAAAATGAAAACTTTTTAAAGAGTTTTTTGGATACTCAGATAATAAAAAAAGTCCAAAAATCAGAATCTCTGTCTTGTCTGAGTTAAAAACAAAATTAGGAGCCATCTAGATTCCAATGCGGACAGATCAAGATAAAGACTAAAACACTAGATCTTGGGCAAAAGTTCTCTGTTTTTTTATACACATTGATATTAATAGAGAAGAGAAAGGTTCACCTGGGATTTACTACTTCACCTCACAGTTTTAGTGTTAGAAAAGAGTGACACTCAAGCTGCAAGGTGTTTTAACTTAAAATATAAGTATACAAATACATGTTCTTTAAATATCACTCTATTAGAAACATTGTGTGCAGACTTCTCTGTTAATTTTATTTATTTAAAATTTACTCACTGAACTCATTTGGGTGGTTGTTGGATTTAGCTAATCTTTTTTGGTTCATTAAAATAATAAGTTGTCTGAACTTTAAGCTTATCTAGAAGTTCTTATTTCATTAAACTGCTAAATGTAACAGTAAAATCTCCAACCCTTTATTAGCCTGATGTGTGGTTGTTAGGATCTAAGCTTTTTGAATTCTTTTCGGTAATTATTTGTGTTACATTTATGGTCATGTTTCTACTCGTGTTCCCATAGTTCTGTTATCTCTGTGTTTAGTTTATATTGTAAGTTCTTGTGTAGTTTTTGCTCCCTGTGCCCTCTTTGTTCCTTGTACCATTATTCACCTGTCCTCAGTTATCTGCAGTTCTGTGTTTTCCCTGTCAGCCTGTCACTCCCATCTGCACCTGTCCCTAGTTTGTAATCACTCACCTGTTCCCAACTGCCTCTTTAGTTCTGCCTTATATTCAGTCTCGTCCATTTTCTCATCAATGGTTCATTGTTGGTCCTCATCACAATCAGGTCCACTCCTTGTGTCTCCCTCCTAGTGTTCCCTGTGATCCACTGTAATATCAGCTCTTTTTTTGTTTGTTTCGTTAATAAATCAGTTTACTTTTGAGCTTCTCTGTGTCTGGGTTCTAATCGACAGCTTCAAATTTGATAGGCGTCAGTTGGATTAAAATTTATGCTTATGTAACTAATCTCATGGTTACTTGCAAATTTGCAAATGTTGTTTGATATGACGGGGTTCTTTACTCCCTTATGCAAACAATTGTGCAACAAAAAAACTATCTCAAATTCAGCAGAAAATGGTGGAAAATGAAGCAAAATATGGCCTTAGCATTGGGGTGTGTGACCAGTGTTGCCAAGTCCACCTATTATAATTGACTTTGGGCTTGTTATTTGCAAATATTGTGAGTCGCAGGTTGCAGTTTTTTGTGCTTGTTTTTGAACGTGAAGTTGCTTATTTGGACTTGACTTTCTTTCCACATGAAACTTGTTGATTATCTCCTGTCCTGAGTACCCTGCTTTTCATCCACTCACTGTTAGGCATCAGCTCCCTGCAACAATCTTTTTTTTTTATTTCATTTTTTATATTCATGTATTACATAACCCCAAATGCATTTCACCATTAGGTTTGTTGATTTTTATAATATTTTATTTAATTTAGTTATTTTGGGATGGATCATTCATTTGAACATTTTACTTTTGAATGTAGGATTTTGATATTTTTACTGCTTCAGCTGCAACCTAGTTATAATCTGGAGGTAACCCATTAAGTAAATGTAGAGGTGCACCTGTGAAGGTTTACGTACTTTAATTTTTTTTTTTAATAATATTATTATTACTGTTGTTATTGGCGGCATTGTTATGTCTTATTAATAAACTTTGCAGAAATGAGCACTCTGACAATATGAGGGGAGACAGTTTGAAGACAAGCTGTTGTCTTCCAGTCGGTTTTATCTCTGCTACAGCAATGCCAGTAACAGTACTTCATCCTTCTTTTTCAAAGATTTGCGGTGCAAGACAGGCTCTTTGCAGCAACTAAAAGTCATGACAAAATAAGGATGAATTAAGACATTAAGGTCTATACAGTACCAAAGTACAATCATGTCCTAGACCTTTTATAGTCACATTATGTTTAGATACAGTACAAGTAATGTAGTTTGTCTATGAAAACTGAAAACCTGTTCATATTTATGCTCAAATTAAAATTATATGCCTGAACAAAAGCATAGTATGGAATATTAATTGTTAGTCACATTGTTCATATGTCAAAAACTTTGATATGTAATTTATATATTTATAAAAGCATTTGGTATGTCTCTATTAGTGTGTCTTTAGTGGCAATGCTTCAGGAAGAGAGTGGTTGAAAAAATAAAGGGTGATTTTTCATTTTTCACAAAGAATACATTGGTTTTATTAGTCCATAGTTTTGGGAATTAGTTACTGTGATCACTGTAAAATGTCTTCACAAGTATGAAAGTTTCATGAATTTAACTCGTGGAATACGCAGCAAGGCTGACAAAGTTGACAAAGTTGACAGCTCTGCCCCACTTTTACCCAAGTGTCTAAGACAGGGGTGTCCAATCCCGGTCCTGGAGGGCCGCTGTCCTGCATGTTTTAGGTGTTTCTCTGCTTTGACACAACTGATTTGAATGACTGAGTGATTAACAGGCTTCTGCAGAACTTGAAGACCTGCTGAAGAGCAGGGAAACATCTAAAACCCGATAGTGGCCCTCCAGGACCAGGACTGGACACCACTGGTCTAAGACATAGGGCCATGGGTCAGATGATATGATATGAAATTGATCATAGACCACTGACACAAGTTGGCCTGGTACCAAGTACACGTACGGATCTTCCTATGCTTGAACTTGGTATTGGTTATGGACAGCCATCCCTAGCACAGACGTCCAGTAACAAAACCCCACGCAAGTTAAGATCAGGAAGACCAATACTCCTAATCACGCCTCTCCAGATAACTCTGTCATTGCCCACATAGGCATTGAAGTCATTCAGGAGAACAACAGGATCCCCAGATGGCACGATTTCCAGGACACCATCCAGAGACCCCAAGAAGGCTGTGTAATCTGAACTCTGATGTTTCAGTGCATAAGCACAAACAACAGTCAGAACATTCCCTCCTGTAGCTCAAAGCTGCAAAGGTGATTCTCTGGTTCACTCCAGCACCAATACTGAGGCGTTCAGCTTGGGGCTTGTGAGTATCCCCACACCTCCCCTTTCTCCATGAGCAACTCCAGAGTAGAAAAGAGTCCAGCCCCTCTCCAGGAGTTTGGTTCCAGAGCCCAAGTCGTGTGTCAAGGTGAGCCCAACTATATCTAGTTGGTATCGCTCAACCTCACACACAAACTTTGGCTCTTTACCAGCCAGAGAGGTGACATTCCACATCACTAGAACTACTCTATACTGCCAGGAGTCAGTATAGGCAGGGACCCTCCCTCACCTGCTACCTGGCTCACACCACACCTGACCTTAATGATCCTTCTTGTAGGTAGTGGGCTCACATGGAGATAGCCTCCTGCCACATTTTTGGGTTTGGCTCAGTCGAGCCCCAGGAGTCAAGGTTGGCTACCAGGTGTTCGCCAACAAGCTCCCCCACCCAGGCCTTGCTCCAGGGGGGGAGGTGGAGGGGTTCCCTAATCCGGGAGGATATCCTGACGAGGTTGATATTTATTCCTTAAGGTTGATTGATGTACAAAGAAAATGGGCTTGGATTCATGCAAACATACTGTTTCGTACATCTGAAAATTTTTGTGCATACAGTTTTTTTCAATTTAAGCGTACTCCAAGTTTCAATACAAAATCCACACAAGTGTTTGTATGTGAGGCACCTGGTTTGTTACCTTCAGCTATTGACAATAACAAATACTGCAAGATGAATAAATTAAGAATATGTAAAACTTGTGTTTGAAAAACTGTAGATCTTCAGCAAATTCCTCTAAATGTCTCCAAAAATTATATGTGTCATCACATAAATATCACTGTATCAAACAGACACACATTCTTAAAGTATTTTCCGTATATAGCCAGAACTGTGACTCAAGTGAATGGAGTCTAATGGCAGTGACATTCTTGGTAATAATAAAAATGATTTGCACCCACCAGCTGTTGATGGCTGACAGAATTTATCAACCTTTAAAGTTAGTTAAACTGAATAGAAATTAATTTACCTGAACTTGATATGTTCAATTGTCTATTTACACCATCAGAAAACAAATTGGAAACAGTTTTAGCCTCTGGGTCTAAAATTACAGAGATTATAAACAACACTTTACATACGATCTAAAAACAGAGAGTTGAAGGTACTTATTTTTTCCGAGACACAGAGAGTCAACTCTTGGTCAATTTTTGTATAAATCCTCTAAATTTGAGCTGCCGATGTTTTCACTTCTTAGTGGTGATAAGCAGGAAGAAATAAAAAACACCCACACATCAGATTAGCTCAAAGTCACACAAAGCACAGAGAAAAGAAAAAAAAACCTTAGATGACAAAATGGTTTTCTGTCAGGTGAAAAGAGACCAGCGTGGGCTGTTGGGGTGGGGAAGATGGGATTATTGAAAAAAAGAAGGTGTTATTGAGAGCACTGGAATCACTTGATTAATCAAGAAAGGAGAGGCAGAACTCTCTCCTGCCGATGTCCAATCAAAGCTACAGCGGCTGTGGGTGCTGCACGGCGGGCCAAATCCTCTTGTTGCTCCACCAGGAGCATGAAAGCCACGAGGGGAGTCTCTTTTTGTCCATACAAAGGCAACCCTAACGTGCTTTCACTTGGACAAGGAATGGGAGGGCTGTTTTGGGGGGCTGAAAAACAGCCAACAAGAGGTGTGAATAAGATGCCCATTCATCTCCTGAGCTTTACACTAATTCCCTGACCTTCTCCTTTTCTTTTCTCCGTCTGCTCCTCTACAAAACAACAAACAGCGAGAGGGAGTGAAAACACTGGGATCTGGGGGACTTAGAGTAGACGTGTAATCCCCACCACTTCTGACCCTCCATCGGTGTGTAAGTCCGTGATATCCCCATTGAGGGGCTGGGATGTGTGACTAAAGGACGGGTGACCCTCCTGCATACACATTTGCACTCATCCACACAGCCTATTGCCCTCCTAGCAGCCCCTTACACACACACCCCACACTCCAAGCTTTTTAAAGAGCTGAGCTAAGGAATTCAGGCTTTGGAACACTTTTGCGGCCCTGAAAGGAAGGAGTCTGTGAGGAGCCTATAAGTAGGGTCAGACCTGGCCGTGTTTCTTTTCTCCCACCATTTAATTCGTCTTTAGAGGCCATCTCGTTAACACGATCTTCCCTCGCTTTTTTTTTTTTTACCTAGAAACACCTCTCCCTCCCATCCCAATTTTGCCCGACTTCAAAGGTCCCCATCAGCCTAGGAAAGAAAGTCACCTTTCTTTCATTCAGCTTCTGTTCTTCTCTTGCAGTGCCCCCACCCCTCCTCCTTCAAACCCACTCTCCCCCCCACACACTCACATCCCAAAGCGGCCACCAAGAAATCATCTCACTTTCTGCCACTGCTTTGCATTTGAAAAAAGGAGTAATTAGCCAGAGGCTGCGAGGAGCGGGAGAGGGGCTGGGAGAAGGAAAAGAGAAGATGAAGATGTTACCCCCCCCCCCCCCCC
>NC_051443.1:1051131-1059254 GCF_001649575.2 Kryptolebias marmoratus
ACACACACACACACACACACACACACACACAAAGATTTTCTGTCTGCCATAAAGCTTTGAGGACAGCTATGTTCAGGATGGATGAGAGCTGCTGAATATGGCAAAGATTACAGATTTTAAGACCTCGTTTACATGTGAACAATCTCCTGAAAATGCTACAGATTATTTTATGTTGATTGTGAAAACACAGCAATGTTGTGATTGCAATCACTGTTTGCATGAGCAAAATGGCAACTACACAGACGTTTGTTTGGACCGACAGCTGTCCCAAAAGATGGTGTAGCACATATATGTTCTATATCAAAAACTCTGATAAATTGAAAAGAGTGAACAGCACAAGGAGAGCTCTGCTGCCCACCATTATTACTGTTGTTCATTTATTCGTGCAAGCACAGAAAATCCATTGACTGCAGCCGTCCATAGTGTGCATGCGCAATTTCTCACTAATGCTGGGGGTTTCCAAAATCTTTCACTCTGAGACCTGAACTCAAAAAGTTGTGGAGTCAGTGAAAACAATCACTAATGTTGTGTACACAAATGGCCATAATGCAACAGAAATGTTACCATTTAACCTAAAAATGTAATCTTGTAAACAAGGCCTTAGTATGCTTTCAGTGTCCCAAAGACTCTGCACTCATGAATTTTTATCGCCGGTTGCCAAAGACAAAATGGCAATGATGTTTTTGTCCATGTCTGTGTGTGTGTTTGGTTGTCTGAAGGCTCTTTCAGAAAACAACTCAAGTCGGGACTGATGCCCCTTTTGCAATGTCAGGGCTAGCCTGGCTCTGACCCAGGCCGGCTCCACTGACTGCAACAATAGCAAACATGGAGCTCATGGTTTTCCTTTTCATCATTCTCTCTCTCATTAAAAGAAATTAAAAGAGAGTGAGAGAAGGCTGCATGCTGCAAGAAGAAATACAACAGAAAGGTACAGGACAGCGTGCAAGGCCGTACAGCAATATCACGCTGAAAACCAGAGGGCAAGAAGATAATGGTAGTTACTGTTAATTTGTTGCAGTTATATATTTGAAGTAATGCACAAAACTGTTACAATCGATTCACATTAGAGCTAAAGGACATTATAATATCCTACAGTGCCCTTACAATGTGTTACATGTCTCTAGGTTTAAACAAGATTACCTTTTCTCAATGAAATTATCTGTCTAAATAAGTATAAATAAATATGTATGATGTGTATTTTTGGTCAGATGGCTATCTTCTAAATATACTACCACTGCAGATCATCAGCCTGAGTTTTTAACTGATCTACACAGAAGTGGGATGTTAGAGTTGTCTTCATCACAGATGAGCATTGGATCCAGAATTTTAGAATGTCCGAGGAAACGCTGAGCTTCCTCTGCATAAAATTACATCTAGCATTTGAGTGCCAAGACACAGGTTTCCACAGATGTGTGATGTTAAAGAAGAGAGTAGCTATAGCACTCTGGAAGCTCGCGACATGCTCTGAGTACAAGAGCATTGGACATCTTTTTGGTGTGAGCATCACAGCTGTCTGCACATGTGCCAGAACTGATCTGATTTCCAACTGCAGGTAGTTTTAGAGAAATGGCAGTCTATTTACAGGACAGGTGGGGTCTTCCAAACTGCATGGATGCTGTTGATGTCTCTCACATACCCATCACTGCACCATCACAATTTCAAATGGACTACTTTAACCATAAAGACTGGCATTCTCTGATCCTTTGGGGCATTGTAGATGGGAAGGGGCTGTTCTGGAAGGCTTTTGAAGGACTACCAGGGAGCTTCCATGATGCAAGGGTGCTGAGACTGCCCATGCTTAGGAAACTAGCCAGAGGAAACCTCTTCCTACCTCACACTATAGACACAGGTGCTGCGACTGATGGTTACTACATCATCAGAGACTCAGGTTGTCCTTTGAAGAACTAGTGCTTATTAAAGATATATTGATGACCTGTTGTACTCTGCATAATTTATGTGAAAGTCAAGGAGAGGTTTATGATAACTCATGGGAGTACCAGCAACAGACATGGGAACTGCTGTGGCAGTGGCACAGGGTTCAAATGAGAGCAGAAATGTCTAAGATTGTCTTGCGCAGCTGCTGTTCAGCAACCACTAAAATCTGTTCTGATCTTGTGCTTGACATCATCTTGACACCTGCACTTTTTTTTTCTTGCACCTGTTGTCGAAAATGTTTTGTAATTTTTTTTTTTGCCCTGTGTGACAATAAACTTTTGGAATTAAAACAACATTTGTCTACATCAAGCATGTTTCACTTCTTATAAACCCACTTGTGTCACTAATTATGTGTATTTTTGAACACATTTATGTAACTTACAAGTAAGGCTTAGTCCACACGTAGCCGGGTCTTTATATCTACTACATCATTTGAAGAAATGATACCATCCACACAGGATCGTTTTTTTTTAAAGTGTTCAACCACACAAACCTGCTGAATTTCACCACTGACCGTTGTTTTAAACATGCCAAACCCATAGGGGCCAGCAGTGCGTCCAGGTCTAATCCAAAAACGGCGACGCTGAATGGTAGCAGCATTGTGTCTCCATACTGGGAGGAACAGCTGTTGTAAAACCGCTGCCCTCCAAGCGCTCCTTCTCCTTTGCAATTTAACGTATTATATCAGTCTGGTTTGTTAAAACAAACAGGCAAAAAACATATGAATTAAGATAAAAATCAGCTCCTCTCTGATAGCCAACAATTTACCTTTACTGCATAGTCAAACAATAACAATCTTTGCATATGTGACGTCAGCACAGCATTACTTGTCGCAGGCTATAATACGTGGACCTTTAAATCTCTGGTTACCAATGTCCACACACAAACACAATGAAGGAGAATTCACAAATCTTCAACTGGGCTGGAGGATTCATTATCAATCGTTTTTAGTGCTATTAAATGAAGGTTACGTGTGGATGAAAGGCCAAATTGCATAAAAAAACTATTCAGTTTACCAGATATCCGGCTATGTCTGGACTAGGCCTAAAATTGAAAAAGAAATTGCATTGATCAGACTAGTTTGGATGACAGCTGGTTTTGGATGAAATTATTGAGTAAATCTTTTTTTGTACCAGGTAGACAAGAACATACCCTTCTCTCATAAACTCTCTTACCTAAATTATGAGTCACAGCACCAAGTGCTCTGATGGCCACTACCACCCCCGAGGCCTTGACTAGGCCTGTTGTGATAAACAATAACTCAATTAATCGCATTACAAATTAAAATGAAGTCGATAATATCATTTATTGCATTATAATTTATTCGTCTGTCTTTCACTTTCTACTGAAGACACTGGATGACAAAAGGCTCAGCTCCACTGCTCTTAACTGATCCCTCCCTTTTTCATTTTCCTAACGTAAGGGGGGCGGGACCTAACGCCTCAGGTAGCCAGCCGAGGCACCTCCGCTTGTACCTCTGCAGCGTTAGCCCCCGCTAGGAGTTAGCAAGCTACAGAAACACTGTTTAATATTGGGGGAAAAAACACAATGGAATTGGTTTCAAGGTTGAAATAACAGCAGCGGTGTGGGAGAGCACTTCAGATTCAAACCAAATGACCAAGGCGAACTGCCGAACCTTTGTGAGCTGGTATGTCGCATTTGTGCTTTTGTTAATTTGCACTTTTTGTTTATAAAACTGGCAGTTCTGTCCGTCTTCTCTATATAAAACTAATGGGTTCTGTTGGGGGTTCGGGTGGACGCCTCGGTCCAGTCTACTCTGCCGAGGGTCCGGGTGGACGCCTTCCTCTGCTCTGCCTCGCCTAGAGTCCCAGAAGACGCCTCTGTCACACCTGCTTGGTCAACGCCTGCTGCGCTCTCGCCTGCCTGGTCCTCGCCTGCCTGGTCCTCGCCTTCTCCGCCGAGGACGGCGCCCGGGCCGCCCACCTGATCTCTCGCCACGCTGTGGACAGTTCCCGGGCCATCCACCTGAACTTTTGCTCCTCCATGGACGGTTCACGGGCCAACCTCCTAAACTCTGGTCCTTTCATGGACAATGCCTGGTGTGCCCCTCGGAGTTTTGATTTACTGGTTTTGTTGTGTTCCCCTAGCCTTTTGCTTAGATGGTTTTTGTTTATTCTTGTCCACCATCCTGTGTTTTGGTTTTTCCCCTCCACCCTCCCGAGTCAGGTGTCTTTTTTTTTTTTTTTAGGGGACTTCAGGAGCCGTCCCCTTAAAGGGGGGGGCTCCTCACTGGGTCATTCCTCTCGTTTTGCTCACATTTATGGTTGCCACGCTCCATGCCTTGCCTTACCCTTTTGAATTTGTGTTATTGTTTGTTTGTTGCTGTCACGCAAGCCTTTTGTTTTGTTTATAGTTTACTTTAATAAATTAGTTTCCTTTTAAGATGAGTCTGTGTTCTGGGTTCGCCTCCGTCTCCTCCCCTTCTGACAGTTTATTAATCTTTGAGAGGATGTACTTGCACTATATTATGTTATTATTGTTACATTAGTTTAAAACAGCCTCATAATGATATTATCGTTTATCGCAATAATTTCTGAGACAATTAATCGCCCAGCAAAATTTGTTATCGTGATAGGACTAGCCTTGACTCTCCACAACTTCTCTGTTTCTTCTTTCAGCCATTGGTATTTCTCAAGCTAGTTGTTGTTGTTCTTCCTGATGTTACAGTCGCTTGTCACTGCTACATCTATCACCACTGCCTTCTTATATATCTTGTCATTCACCACAATGTCAGGTTGGTTCGCCATCACCTGTTTGTCAGTCTGTTTCTGAAAGTCCCACTGCATTTTAGCTCTGCCATTCTCCACCATCTTTGGTGGAGTCTCCCTCTTTGACTGTGGGACTTCCAGTCTATACTTGGTGCAGATGTTCCTGTACAGTATCCCAGCCTCTTGATTATGACATCCCATGTACACTTTGCCTGCCTGAATCTTACATCCCAGTACTATGTGTTAGACTGTCTTGGGGGAATCGTTGCACAGCCTGCATCCTGATATGACAGACCTTGGCCTCTATTTCTGTTGTGCTGAAGGTCTGCTCTTGTGTTGCCATGATTAGTGCATTTGTGCTGTCCTTCAATCCAGGCCTTTCTAGCCACTGGTAGGATTTGTTGATATCAGCCATTTCCTCAAACTTCAGATGCTACATGCCATGCAGAGGTTTAACTTTCCATGAAGGTTTCTCTTTATCCTCTTCCACATTGGGTTTCTGCTGTCTCAGACATTCACTTAGCAGATCATCATAGGTGGCTTTTTTCCTTATGTACTCCATGATCTTGTTTGTTTCATCCTGTATAGTGGTTCTGATGCTCACTAGTCCTCTACCTCATCTTTATCATGGTGTACTGTTTTAAGGTGCTGGACTTAGGGTGAAACTCTCAATGCAGTGTGAGGAGATTTTGTGATGTCAGTGGCTTCTATCTCCTCCTTTGGCCAGGTTATTATATATATATATATATATATATATATATATATATATATATATATATATATATCAGCAGGGTATAATAATCTCTATAGGTATTTGGTTGTGGCTGCACTTATCAAGTTCTGATGTATATCCTGGTGTGGTGGACCAGTGAGTCAATGTCTCTCTCATTTCTCACTTACATCCATAGCCACTCTTTGTGATTATCTGAATGAGGGTGTTCAGGCCCATGCAGTACAGGAATGGGGACAGAGTGTCAACTTGGTATACGCTGCATTTGATGCTGACTTGTACAATTAGTCTTGAATTGGCCTCTAGCATTCTCTTCCACATTCCTATTGAGTTCTCACAGGTTTGTGTGTCTGGTCCTACAGTCTCTGTTGACCAGTAGCTGGTGTTGATGTTAGTTATTTCATTAGCCACTGGACAGATTTAAATGAAACTTTTAAAGGTCAAAAGATTTTGCAATATCACATTTGGTCGCAAAATATCCTTTATAAGGTTTGACAAAAACGGCCATAACTTTGTCATTTTTCATCATAGCATGATCTTAGTTTAAAACTTTGCAGTGGATAGCCTACACATTCCAAGTTCTTTTGGCTGCTTCTTTCTTCAAGGGTTGAAGTGAGTAAACTCGACCTGAATGACTTGAACCTGCAGCCTCAGGATTACAAGACTGCAGCACTGACCACCAAGCTAGGACTTCATGTGGTAGCTGTACTTTGTCTTCATAGTTGTGATTCTAATTCAATTCTTTACTTTTCATAAATTAAAAAAGACAGTGAGAAAACATGTTTGTTTGTTTAAAAAAAAAAATTCTACAAATTCCCATTATGAGCACAATTCCTTCCAGACAACTGCAAAAAAACAACGTGAAATCCTGTCACATCAATCCAATTTCAACATTTTTCATTTCAGGAGTCAGAGCAGCCGGTACTGCCTCTGTGCCTCTGCTGTGTGACAGTCGATTTCAATAATCTGCATGCATATGGCTATAAGGCATGGCTAGGCTCAGCCCGAGCATATCTAAAGGTGCAGTGTAATCCTGTAATATGCAGAGTAGTAAGGAAAATTCATTCTCTCCTCACGCCCATTGGGGTCTTAAGCCCCCCTGATGCAGCTGATAAGGATCCGGTGTTATCTCTGCAACACAGAGCAATTTAACACACTCACCCTGCTGCTCCCGCCCACACACGTTAAGGCACAAATCAACCCCATGACCATCTTCAGCACATTTGCACACAGCTGCTTCACATCTAAGAGAATATTCAAATGGAGTCAAACACTGACTCACTGTGTGTACCTCTAGATTGCAAGAGGGCCACACTGCACTCACACACAGACACACACATTTGGATGCTCAGGGTAGTTGCTTCTACAGACATTTGCCTCCTCATTTATCCTACAGCTATAAGATTGCTAGTGCAAATTTTGACTCTAAATTGTTTACATATTATGTTCAAACAAAAAGTATAAGAGATGAAAGTGTAAGGATGAGAGGACAAAAGTGGAGTTGAGAAGAGAGGATACAAGAAGGGAAGAGATGAAGTTTGAAGAGAAGTTGAGAAGACACACAAAGAGAGGATGCAAACTGAGTGTTGACAGAGAATGAAGGAGAGAAAATGAGAGCAAAGGAAAAAGAAAAAGATGGATGATAAAGGATGGGAAATAAGGAAAAAAAAAGAAAATTAAGAAACAAAGTGGAAAAACAGAAACTAGAGAAACAACATTTTCTGTAAAAAACAAACAAAAGAACCATGTTTATGCTGAGTACTGAATGACTTGGCTGAAATTTGATAAAGAATGAATTATTAATGAAAATTTAAACAAGCGAAACAGTCATTCAAACGGTCAATCAGCAAAATACTAGCAAAAAGCTAAAATCAGCTAAACTGTAACCAATAACTGAAAGCTACAGCCATGGACAAATCGGTTTGTACCCTTTTGTTCAAAAAAGAGAAAACAACAAAGGTCACTAAAATAACTTGAAACTGACAACAATAATAACACTAATAATAACAATAATAAAACAACTAATAAAGGTGAGTCATTGCTTTTCGATTTTGGTTCAAGGGAATCATCATTTAAAAAAAGAAACTGGCCTTGACAAAAAGGATGACACCCCTAAAAAAGATTGAAACTAATCTGCCCACAGGGACGTGTTAAACTCAGGTGTGCCCTTTAATCAGCATCACTGGTGTCTTCAGTCCTGGAATCAGTCAGTCTGTCTGATTAAAGGGTGAAGAGTAGTCACAGGGCTGTTTGGTATCATGGTGTGTAACACACTGAACATGGAGCACAGAAAGCTGAGGACAGAGATGTCTCAGGATCTTAGAAAAGAAAATTATTGAATAACATGTTAAAAGTAAAGTCTATAAGACCATCTCCAAGCAGCCTGATGTTTTTGTGACTAATGCTGATCAGATTATTCAGAAGTTTAACCCTCTCAAGGCAGGCGTTGCAACAACATATCTGATTTTTCCTGTTACTAAACTTAATTTGAGCCTGAGAGGGTTAAGAACCACAGGACTGGAGACAACCACCCTGGACATGGCCACAAGAGGAAAACTGATGATAAATTGAAGAAATGAATAGGTAGGTAGGTAGGTACATTTATTTATATAGCACTTTTCAGCACGAGGCGACTCAAAGTGCTTTACAACACAAGAACAAAATTACAGACAGAGTTACAGAACATGACAAGATAACTAAGCTAAAACATGACAATGCTAACAAGGTAC
>NC_051443.1:1059368-1065036 GCF_001649575.2 Kryptolebias marmoratus
ACGTGACAATGCTAAAACTAAAACTAACGGTACTGAACTATCTAAAAGTACCCCAGGCCCGCTATACAGCCGAAGTAAAACCAGACATATCTAAGCATGAGCTAAGACAGTCAAAAATAGTAGCTAAACTAAACAGATCTAAACATGACTAAATAATACAAATCATAAATGGGGGAAAAGAGCCCAGAACATTTTCCAAATACATTGGAAGTGAACTCCAAGGTCATAGTACGTCAGTGTCAGATCACACTATTGGTCACTGTTTGAGCCAAAGAGGAGGTAAAAAGACGACCGACACCACTACTGAGAGCAAATCCTAATAAAGTGAGACTGGAATTTGCCAAAATGTATGTTGACAAACTATAAAGCTTCTGGGAGAATGTCTTTTGACAAATGGGACAAAACCAGAGGTCTATGGCAACTGTGTGAATTCTGAATCAACATTCACACGATTTGTTTTCACATATATAGTTTATTCTGTACATTTGGACTTAAATAACTTTTGCATATGTTGTACTAATTTAAGCTTTTTTTTCAATCAAAATGTCAATCAATTTTAGCTTTAGCATTTGTTTTGCTTCTGTTAGCTACTCTTCTGCTAATTTTAGCATCTGCAGTGTTTGGTTTTTTATTTATTTTTGGTAAGTTTACAATATTAAAGGAAAAACAAATCCTTGCCATCTGATTTTGGTAATTTTAGCTAGTGCTCTGTTGCTTTTAGTTTTTATCTAGTGTTTTGCTACTTTTAGATATCAGTTAGTGTTCATCTGCTTTGCTCATTTCTGCCTGTTTTCTGCTCGTTTCAGCTTTTCTATTTAATCTTTTGGAGAACTTCTTTTGTTCCAGTTCATGATAAACTCTTGTGCATGATCAATATAATGTTTCTGCAGTTTGTTTTCATGGCAGCCAACATGACTTGGCACATGAATGAGAGTGTGTGTCCATTCTTGGTATCGCACATATGGGCTTCTGTGTTAGCTCTTAGCTCTGTAGATCCCACACTGTTGATTGTGTCCAGTGTTGACTCAGAAGAAGCGTTGCTTGTTGATTCGCTTGTGTACATCTGCTGTCAGGGGCCCCCAGTGGTGGCCTGCTAAATACGAAGAGCCTGCCTGGCAGAGCAGGGCTGTTTGTCTGCTTCCAAACATATTGATCTCCTGCAGAAGGGAAAACATTAGCAATAGCGTCTGCACAGGCTGGGCTGGAGGTGGGTAAATAGCTTTGTCAGGTCTGGCAAGCCTCCTCTGTCTTATAGGAAATGAATAGCAGGTGTATTTGCTGAGTATTTGCAGGAGGGAATCTCCTGCCAGGCTCACAGGGCAGTCAGGATGATGGGTTGTTACAGCAGACCTTATTTCCTTTTCTACTCATTATTGTTTGTGTGATCCACATATCTAACACATATCACATAAACTTATGATTTGAAACCAAAAAGTGTATTTTGGAGGTTTGATTGCTAATAATGACATACAGAAATCCTTTTTTGTCATCTTTGCACATCATTTCCATTTACACACAAGCCCCCTCCACACACACATACACCCATGCACACACACGGACATACACAAACACACGCATGACAAACAGAAAAAGAGAAGGACTCCAGGATATGAATATTTAACAGTAGCCTCTTGCAGCGCAGAGCCTGCCAGTCATTGTCAAATAGGACTTAATCTTTTCAATTTCTGGGTGCAAATATTCACACTGGCCACTGTTTGTTGCCCAGATTAATGAGGCTCTCTGCCCATAATCCTCTGCTGCTAATTCAAGTGGCCGCCGGTGTGGTTAGCCAGAGGAGGACGGGATGCTGAGAACACATACACTGCCCAGATTATTTTCCTTTTCTCCAACCCGTCTGCCTCCTCCTCTCTCTTCCTGCTCAGCCAGTTCAGTCAAATTCACAAATCTCAGTCAGTCTACCGCTGACTGGAAGTAGAAACTGTACATAAAAAACAATCATGGATTACTAAAAACTAAATATCTGTGAAGAATACAGGGAGACTGACTGAGAAAATGTGACTGATTAGATCATTTATTGGGTGTAATATAATAATATTAACATATCTATTTGAATCTTATAGTAGTAAGATAAATTCTAATCTCTAGAAAGTAAACTGGTTCAATTCATATGTGGAAAACCTCAAATATAAACAACTGTTGTTCTTTCACCTGCTACCCTCCCCCGACATTGCCACAGTAAGCAAACTCACATGAATTGTTTTATGCCAGATACTCTTCCTGATGCAATCTTGGCTAGAGGATTACAAGACTGTGGCACTGACCACCAAGCTACTGCAGCTATAACATATACAGAACTATTTTAAATATACTCAATCAGTCCCTCCAGGATTTCGCAGGCATTTTTTGTGATTGTTGCGGATAAAATGCCTGATTTCGCGGGGAATTTTCCTAAAAGTTGTGATTTTTTTTGTTTTTACTAAAATCAATAAAAAACCATAACTTTTAATATATAAACCAAAACTCCCTACTAGTTATGTAAGATAATTACCAACAAACATTGACATTATCAAAAGGTGCTTTATTTGAGAACTTTGATAGCTTCTAAACTGACATTCATGAGCATTTCTGGATTGTCCCTGGTCTGCAGCTCTCCTCACATGTTTTGCAGACACAAAGTGTTTGTCGATGCGTTTATGTTCCATGATTACACTGCAGGACGTGCAAAACAGCTTCCCCCCCACTCTCCTGCAGCTGGGGAGGAAACTGGTTTGTGACCGCAGTGAAGTTAGCTTTAAGTTGGATATTGGATATTCATGCTCCGCGGAGTTAGCGGTATCTAGCTGACGGCTGACCCGAAACAGGAGCGCTAATGTCGGCCAGCCGTCCCTAAGTGTAGCGTTCCTGTTTTGAGTCAGTCGTGAGCTAGACGCCGCTAACTCCGCGGAGTGCGAATATCCAATATCCAACTTAAAACTAACTTCACTGCGGTGTTTTGCTGAAATCTTTGTGGGCAAATGTGAAGCATTAGTGCACATTTTCGCTTCAGTCGCTGCTCCTGCACGCTCCCGGCATTCTGATGTTAACAGGAAGTGACATGACATCTCTTCTTCGTGAGTTATTTGGGGTTATTTTGTATTCAACCATAAATATTGGGTTAATAATGGTAGAAACATTAAAGCATTTTGATTTGAAAACCACAACAATTTAGGCATCAACTCGAAGGAAGTAACCTACAATGAGCTGAACTTAATTGTATGTTTGATGATTCAGCACTCACACTGTTGTTAATGCAACTTTTATACTTTTTAAAATTTTTACTTTTATACAACTTTTTTGATTTCACTAAAATGAGTTTTTAAATATAGCTGATATTACAAATTTAGGTTTTACCTAATGTTTTATTTTTAGTTTGGTAGTTTAGCTACCATTTTGTTACCCTTGGCTAGCATTGTGGAAACTAGGTTTTAGATAATGTTTTGCTAGTTTTACCTTTACATTCTGTTTAATGGCTTTAGCTTTTAGCTATGCTAATTCTTGCATTTAGCTACAGTTTTGTTTATTTTAGCTTTTAGCTACTGCTTTGTTAATTTTAGCTTCTGTTCTGCATCTTTTAGCTTTAATAAGTCAGTTTCAGCTTCTTTAACAAATTTCAGCAGTCATTTAGCACTCAGCATTCGCACTGCATTTTTTCTAGTTTTATTTTTGTTGATTGATGTGATTAAATATATTTAGTTTTTTAAGTCAATTTTGTTTAAGAAAAAATTAATAAATAGTAAATAGTAAATAAACTTCATTATTTTGACATACTGAAGGAAAACCACAGTCAAGAAAAAATGCACGCAATATTTTTGAAAGATTTGGAGAAGTTAATCACATTTATTGCTAATTATTAGGAAAATATTTAGTTAGATCTGGAAATATTTGACACTATTTTTATAAATCAATCTCTAAATTCCACCTAAATATTTTTGTAGAAAAAAATGAACAAAAAAATCCATAAAGAGCACATTTTCAGTTTTAATTAAAAAAGTTGAACAAATGCATAACAAAAACTTTTGGGGCATGCAATAATTTCTGTAATGTTCTTTGTTTAAAATGTGCTCAAATGTATAATGAGATATTTTAATATAATCATGATTATATTGATAAATGTTTGTTTTCAGTACTTAAGAGACTTTTTGCAGACACTGTCTGAAGTCTGGATCCAATGATGGGCATCAAGTAATATCTGTTTTTGTTCTTTCTGATGATGTATTTGGTTTTTATTCCAGTTTACTGTGGTTGCTGTTCATTAGGGGCCTTTCTGATTTATTTATTTTTTTCTTCAATGAGGGAAAGTCAGCTCAGTCAGATTCACTTCAGGAGGGCTTTCTTGTCATTTTAAAGCATTTCATTTATTTACCTTTAAAAAGTTGCTTTAACAGTATGTGTTAAGTCATCTGTACTGCTTTTCTGAATTTGTCTGAGTCTGAACTGGCTGTGTCTCCCTAAACATGTCAGAATTCACCCTGCTGTTTGTTTTGTTATTAATTATTAACTCATTAACTTTTGGAGATGTTTTAAAGTATGAAATATTTCAGGTCCTCTCTGTATTTGTCTGTCATTTAGTTGCTGGTTGAGCTAACAAGTCCTCTGAAACAAACAACACCGAGAGGCTGTATGTAACTACTGCCCCCATAGGCAGCAGGAGGTAATACACACAATAAAAATAAACTAAACAACTTTAGTACTTCTTCAAATACAGTTTTTATGAGTGTTTCCAGGAAGTTTCTTTAGGGAGGTGGGATAGGTGGCAAACACTGTGTGATTGTAATCTTTATAAATTTGAGATCAACATATGACTTTTTTTGTCCCCACTTACAGTTAACATGTAAGCAATAAAACTACTCTCCAGGCAAACCCCTTTTTCCCCTTTTCATTTTGATTATGTTATAACAGCACTTAGGCCTTGTCCCCATGGAATCAGTGTTTTTCCAAAACAATCTTTTTATCTTTTATTAGATTTTTAAAAAGATTCTGTTGTAGCTATGCCAGACTTGTATGTGGCAATATCATGCTACCACAAAAATACATCAAAAACAGCAAACAAGGCATGGAACATGAGCATAAAGCTTATATTAAACATATACAGTGCCAATAAAAAGGAATTTACCCCCTTAGATGTTTTATGCTTTTATTGATATCATAAATCATAAATCAATTATGGTCAATATAAATAGACATTTTTGATCCCAAAGAATTACAAAAAAACAACAACAACAGCAACAAAAACAACCTTCAATGTCAAAGTGGAAAGGAATTTCTACAAAGTAATGCAAGATTAAAAAAATGTCACTCAAAATAAGTGATTGCATAAATATTCATCCTATTTAATCCCCGCCTACTTTAAGAAACATAGTCCCTCCAGTGTGTCCTGGGTCTTCCTCTGGGCCTCCTCCTGGTGGGACGTGCCCAGAACACCTCACCAGGGAGGCGTCCAGGAGGCATCCTCACCAGATGCCCAAGCCACCTCAACTGGCTCCTCTCGNACGTGGAGGAGCAGCGGCTCTACTCTGAGTCCCTCCAGGATGACCGAGCTTCTCACCCTATCTCTAAGGGAGAGCCCAGACACCCTGCGGAGGAAACTCATTTCAGCCGCTTGTATTCGCGATCTCGTTCTTTCGGTCACTACCCAAAGCTCGTGACCATAGATAAGGGTAGGAACGTA
>NC_051443.1:1065928-1066641 GCF_001649575.2 Kryptolebias marmoratus
CCATCACAACCCTACAACATCCAGAGCCTTAAGGAACTCCGGACGAATCTCATCCACCCCCGGAGCCCTGCCACCGAGGAGCTTTTTAACCACCTCGGTGACCTCAGCACCGGAGATTGGAGAGCCCGAACCAAAGTCCCCAGGCTCTGCCTCCTCAATGGAAGACGTAGGATTGAGGAGGTCTTTGAAGTATTCGGCTCACCGACCCACGACATCCCGGGTCTAGGTGAAGCACACCGCCCCCACTATAAACACTGTTGGTGCTGCACTGCTTTCCCCTCCTGAGACGCTGTATGGTGGACCAGAATCGCCTCAAAGCTGTGCGGAAGTCTTTCTCCATGGCCTCTCTGAACTCCTCCCATGCCCGAATTTTTGCCTCAGCGACCATCCAAGCCGCATGCCACTTGGACTGCCGGTACCTGTCAGCTGTTTCTGGAGTCCCACAGGCCAAGAAGGCCCGATAGGACTTCTTCTTCAGCCTGACAGCATCCCTCACCGCCAGTGTCCACCAGCGGGTTCGAAGGTTGCCGCCACGACAGGCACTAACTACCTTACCTTACACCACAGCTCCGATAAGCCGCCTCAACAATGGAGGCACGGAACATGGCCCACTCAGGCTCAATGTCCCCCACCTCCCCCTGGAACATGTTCAAAGTTCCCCCAGATGTGGGAGTTAAAGCTCCGCCTAACAGGAGACTCTGCCAGACGTTCCC
>NC_051443.1:1066832-1072762 GCF_001649575.2 Kryptolebias marmoratus
CCAGGGCCTCAGAGAGGAACTGGAAAAGGCCTGGAAGGTGGCCCTCAGGGCAGTCACCCCCAAAACTGGAGCAGTGGCTAAAACAGATCCCAGGAACAACATCTGACATCTCAGTCCAGAAATGTGCAGTTCTAGGCACAGCCAAGATACTGCGCAGAACCCTCAAGCTCCCAGGCCTCTGGTAGAGGACCCGAGCTCAGAGGATGAAAAAGAGACCACCTGCGGAGGGTGAGAAGGGAATTGTATATATATATCAAAATCAGGGTTTCCCCCAGAAAAGAGGCTAAGCCCAGTGGTAGGTGGCCGTTCGCCAGCTGACCATGATTTAGTAAAAACAAGATTAAAGTTGACAGGAAAGTTGAAAATATGTCTATTTATTTGTGTTTACACAAATTCACTTTTGAATTACTTTTTAAAACAAAAATACAATTAAAATAAATAGAAATTGTTTGCACTTAATTTGAATCCTAATTTAAGTCACATTTACAGATAAATTAAATTAAAATAATTGAAAAAGTGCCAACAAGGCACCAACACAAGTCTCACATCAAGGCCAATGAATAACAACAGACAACTCTGAAAAATAGAGAGATGTTGACTGTACTGTGCTTTTTGTGGCACAGACTGATGTTGGATCACTACATGTAACAACAAAACAAAACATCTAATGCTGAATTTAATAGCATCATTTTACTGGTAAACATGGATAATATTTTTCCGAAGTGCAAAACATGCTTACACTATTCGGTCTTGTAAAGCCACCCGCTGAATTTTAGCTCAGCTAACCATTTTTGGTTAAACCCGTGTTTAACCAAAAATGGTGTCTTCAAATGGTGGACGTTCTTCTGGGTCCTCATAATTGCAGCAGTGATGTAATGATCAAAGAAATTACTTTACAGACATAAGTTGTTCTTGAACAGTGAGAGTTTATTCAAAATAACAGAGTCTGTGCCGAATCGAGATTTCTGGCCCAATCTGGGAAATTCCCCGTTTCTCTCGGGGCTGCTTCTTTTTATAAACATTTACCACACCCAGCTGTAGAATAACACACACACACATCCCACTGGGACGGACTTAACCGTATAGATTCAAATACATTCAATTTCAGTGGTGGGCCGTCAGAGCCAGCAAGGCCTTCTCTGCTGGCCTAATATACCCAAGAATCATCATAATTATGATAAAGGTTAATTTAATTTTTTATTTACTTTCCCAGATATCTAAAAGTATTCATATTCTCTTCATGTTATATTATGCTCCTTCCAGTGCTGTTGTTTTTAGGTTAGAGTTTTTATCCAATCAGAATTCAGCTCTTATGTTGCCAGGCTGTATGAAATCTGCCTGGGCCTTCAGAATCAACAGTGCAGGCGTCTGTGCTGTAAGTGAACAGGCAAATACAGTTGATAGACAGCTGCGATAGCCAATCAGATCACGAGTTGTGTCAGTAAGGCCCCCTAGCTGCCCTCCCGTTGAACGTGACATTTACGCGTCCTGTGATTGGATATGGATACTTACTAGTTTGAGCCGCGGCAGTGCTATGCAGATCAACAGAGTCACACCCGGGACTGTTAACGGCTAAACACTTTTAACCCACAATGGCCGAAGGAGAGCAACACGTTGATTTGGTTGCTGATTTACTGACAAGGCTGTTTTCAAGACAAACTTTTCAAGAGAAGCTAGATCTCGTTAGAGGAGGACGGCCGACCCCGAGCAAGCTAACCTGTCCCAGAATGGATTTTGTGTTGACATAAGTAACAGCCTTTTTGGTGAGTGCAAACATTTTATTTATTTTATTCTATTTTATTTCGTTTGACAGTTGCATACCAGATATGTTTTAATTGCTGATGCAGGTTTGTTGATTTTTAAAATGCGCCGGATAATAGTCCATTTTGTATACAACTGAGGTGATCCAATGCCAATTAGTGCTTAAGTTTGCTTCTAACTACTCTCCAATCCTGGTGTTATAAATGCTGGCATAATGAAAGGTATTTATTGACTAAGTTGGACATCACTGAAGGCCTAAGTGTGAAACGCACCGCCTGCCACTGCATCATAGTAGCACACATGCATGGAAAAAGAATAAGAACAGAACAAGCCATGACCTTTTAACTTTTTTTAAGAACACGTCCATCATTCTGAATATTTTTCTTTTGCAGGAGTCATGTTAGTAAAGAAACAAAAGCGTTCCATGGTCTTCGGATTGTGTCATGGTTTACAGCTTTGACGGACCCAAACTCAAACAAGTGATTCAAATGATCCATTTGTAACACAGTCATTTTTTTTCTTTACTTAGAAACCCTTTTAGGACTGTCAGAGCAACAGAGGGTTTCTTGAGTGGCATGCAAAGACAGCAACATCATACAAAAACAGCCTCTCCATCCCTAAAGAAAGTGATGATAACATGATGTCCCACATCCTCAACAACCATTGTAGTCATCACAGATGACCAACAAATGGGAGATAACTGTATGGAAGCCATATCTCTTCTCCAAGACATAACAAACCATAACTTACTCTTCTAGATGATGAGAGAAACCTTCCAGTATTGTCATCAAATTCTGCACAATCTACATCACTCAACTGATCTACTACAAATGTTTTGTCACTTCTTAGACACTAAAAGACTGGTGATGTACTCCTCTCCATTTGCCTTTCTTTTAAAATTAAAAATGGGACTGCTCCTGGCGTGAAGTCAGCCCATCACATTAACGAGGGTCTGAGCGGTTCTCCCTTTGATGTGACCGAACTGAGTTCTGATAGTACTTCCCACATCTGAGTTTATGGATCCAAACGCAAGGAAGGTTTTTATCTTTCGGGAAGCAAAAAATAAATAAAACTTCAGTGGTATTTTCTGGCCATTTCAAGCAATTAATTCCAATGAACTGAACTTTATTGTGCCGGTATTCATCCACTCACTGAGAAATAGCTGAACCTCAGCAGCTCAGCGGTCGTCACACTTCCGGGTTGGTCACGGAAAAAGCTGAAAACACCCGAGTGGTTTCTTCAATATTCAAAATTACCAAAAGATATAGTTTTTTTTTTTTAATTTCTACAAAAAACACATTTTTTGGCTATATTTTTACTGATGTTGGCTTCAAAACATGTTTCAGTTCAGCTTTAAAGGTTCCAGAGGATTCAAAGCATTAAACAAGGTTTGCTTTCCCCTCTTCTAATTTTTTTGGTGTTAATACAGTAAAATTAAACTGGTATATGT
Source organism: Kryptolebias marmoratus (assembly GCF_001649575.2). Taxonomy (NCBI): domain Eukaryota; kingdom Metazoa; phylum Chordata; class Actinopteri; order Cyprinodontiformes; family Rivulidae; genus Kryptolebias; species Kryptolebias marmoratus. The sequence continues at coordinate 1,070,044 of NC_051443.1, forward strand.
TAACAGCTTTACAGATTTTCTCCTACTGAATAGAATGTATTGAATAAAGTATTTTAATGTATTAGATTTTTTTTATATATTATTAATCATGTTTGTAATGTGAAACATCTAATTTTTCCAAGTTATCCTAAAAATAGATGCACTACATTAAAAAATGCTCACATATTAAAGTTTAATAAATGTTATATCAGAAGGCAAACCTTTTCTCTGGTCCTAATTGTGTTCAGATGTTGTTTGCTTAGGGTCCATTTTATTAAGGTATTACTTTTATAGACAATGCAAGGCAAGTGATTTCTATAAGATGTCATACATTTGTATTGTTCTTCTGCTGTTCATTCAGTGAATGTCAGCAGCTGGTCCTTTTCTGTATGGTCCAGATAGCTTTATGATTCTTTCTGAAGGTGGCTGAAATGAGGTTAAAGGTCTCTGTCAGACACACTCCTCACACCTTTCCTCCTGGAGGTCTAATACACTCCCTTGTCAACTTCTTCCATCCTCTTTTCCTTTCCTCCTCTTCTTCTCTTCTCTTTGAATATCACCTTCACTCCATCCCTCAGTCTAGCAGTGAGATGCCAGATGGGGGGGAGGATGGATCCTGGTAGCTACACGTGACCCAGTACTCTGATTAATAGAGTAGATGAGGGCAAAGGTGCAATGCACACCCCCACTCATTACCTCATTAGGATGGTCCACAGTGAAAGGTGATCTCCCTCATTATGTCTCAATGAAGAAGGCTGAACTCAACACAGTGTGAGCCGTCAGTCGAGCTTTTACCCTCCACAATTGCCCGGATCCCAGCCACCTGTCCTTTAATGCGACTCTACATAATGTCACACCACTTTACACAGCGGCTGGCTTCAGGAAAGATTTAGCCTAATGAACACTTACATATATCAACTTGTGATCCAAGCTCACCTGAAGTTAAATAATGCTCCAATTATCTATTCACACCTGCTAAAGAGGATACAGTATGTGTGTTTGTTTGCTTCAGAGACACATTTAGTGTTTACAGGTTGGAAGGTGAGTCTTGTTTGAATTACTCCTTTATTCTGGGTAATTGAGAAGGTGATGCTTGTGAGTTAAGATCCCAGTTATGTTATTTGCTTAATGGTTCCCATTCTGCCTGGACCGATCATTTAAACATGTGAACACTTGGAATACAGTTAAAGTAAAGCATATATCCCCTTTAAAAAATAAAATAAAATAAAAAAAGGCAATGTAATAGAAAACGATAGCAAAATTGCAAAAATAAATTACTTTTAAAACAAAGTAATAAAGCAGAAAAAAAGCACATAGAACATAAAAAACAAATTAACATTTATTATATTTTATAAAAGGAATGCTATAATAATGTGTTACATGTAAATGTATAAAAAAAATGAAAGCCATTTAACACAAACCTTATAAAAATAGCTCTGGTTATCCTTATAAATTTGATAATATTCTGAAAACGGCTAATAACCAAAAAGCCGTTAATATGTTTTGATTTTTTTAATTTATTTTTTTGGTAGCTGATGGACCAGTTTGCCTATCTTTAATTTTAAATGTAAATTTTATTTGACTAAAAAACTAAACAAAACAGGGAGTAATGCAGTCTCTGTGAGAACTATTAGTTTTTGATTTTTTTGTTTGCCCTTCAACGCTTTTGTTTTGCATGTGAGCTGAGAAAGATTTATATGCTGGGTGGGGCTGCACATCCTGACACCTCCCGCTCAGCTGATTACCTGGAGCTGAAACAATATTCTTCATTGGTTTGATTGTCATTACACAGTGAAATGTCCAGCCTCAGTAAAATCGCTGTCTCTAGTTTAGCTCTTGAGTATCTTCTAAGAGAAACTTTTGAAGTAACAACTACATGTACCTTGTCTACAGATCATCTTGTGTTTCTCTTGGTATAGACATTGTTCTGGTGCTTCCTCAGTTGGATGTCTCGACGCCTCCTTGCTCTCTGTAAGAACTGTCATTGTTACACCTGCATTGTATTCTTTTGTATTGTATTTTAAACATCATGATCTGATCCTGTTCGGATGGTGTTCATGTCTAGTAAACAGTAAAGTTTTCACTAACCTCTTTGCACTTAAACAATTTACTGAAACAGCAGACTGTTTGCTTGTTTGTTCATTTTATTCATCAAAAACTAACAGACACATCCATTTTCTTTATCCACTTTTCTGTGCCAAGTCATGGCACCAGCAGTCACAGTGCGAGAGGTGGGACAGCTCATAAGTCTATCATAGGGCCACAAAAAGATAAACAAGACAATCATTTATTCTCCCACTTACACAAAGAGTCAGTTTAGAGCTACCAATTAACCTAACATGTAGTTTTTTAGTCTGTGGTGAAACAGAAGTGCACACAAAGTCCCCAGACAGGAGGCAAACTTGCAACCTCCTTTCTGTAAGGCAAGAGCTCTAACCACTGCCACTGATAGACCCAATTTTTCTGAAAGGTTTCTGAGCTGTGAGTTTACTGTCAGACTGCTACAAGGCTGATGGAGGACAAGTGGTTTGTTATGGTTTGATAATTTACTGTCATCTAACATGGCAACGGCTTGGACACTATCCATTGTCATTGTCTTCCGCTTATCCGGGGTCGGGTCGCGGGGGTAGCAGCCTAAGCAGGGAGACCCAGACTTCCCTCTCCCCAGCCACTTGGGCCAGCTCCTCCGGGGGAATCCCAAGGCGTTCCCAGGCCAGCCGAGAAACATAGTCCCTCCAGC
>NC_051443.1:1084152-1090579 GCF_001649575.2 Kryptolebias marmoratus
AAGAACCTAGCTACCATCTTGGAACCAGATTGTACCCGAGACTCACCCCGCTCTCCTTATCTTGCAGACTCCTCCAGACTCCGACCACTGTATATAGCTGCACATGTAAATAAACTCACTTACCGTTATTCTCGTCTCCGTGTGTGGTTTTGGTTTCGCTCTCTGGACAGAAACACTCGAGTTCATGACAGCTCCTAGGATCATTGGGACACTCAAACCCCTCCACCACAATAAGGTGGCAGCCCAGGGAGAGGACTCTATTTAGGTTAGAGCTTGGACACTATTTAGGTTAAACTATTTGCTGCTTAAAATAGAATAATAACACTGGTTGTTACAACTGATCTGTAATTTCAAATACAGATCAGTATGTTTCAAACCAAGCTGATCAGAACTGATGCTGTGTAGCAGTATGCAGTGTGTAGCTCTCTGCTGCACACTTTCAGAATACCATCTCGCTTTAATCATCATGATGAAAACCTTTATTAATCTTAGCACTTTGGTATAATGCTATGTTTCTATTATTCTGTTGTTTTACTTCAGAAAGAACAGGAGTGTTTCATAAAACCACAGGTAGATATCCTTTTAACTCTAAACAGCTGGGACTTTTATTTTTTACAGGAAAAATGACACATTAAAAAAACAAAAACAAATAATCTTTAATTTCCCTGAAGGAGTCTTCCCAAGGTATTGATCCATCTATCTTTACTCCAGCCCAGTAGGTGGATGTAATGCACCTAAATTTTTGTTGCTAGCCTCACAGTGCTAAAAACATTTGGCAAATAGTAATAGAGGACTCTGCTGTGTTTGTTGGGCAGGACATAATAAAAAAAGGCCAATAGTAGCGTGAAGAAAATGTCATGAGTAAATTGTGGAATTTTCTTATCACTGCAGCTTGTCAAGCTTAAGGTATCATTTAAATGCAAACTATGTTTTCTCTAGCACTGAAACTAATGCAAGCTACAGCCAGGCAGACAGTCTAACCATCCCACAACAGACAAATGATGGGGTTCAGAGCCAAAAAAAGTGAGTCTACGTCTGAAAAATTAACAATTTCCCTGGTGAAATGGATTGTGGTGGATGATAGCTTTATAATATTTTTAACTTATTGTTCTTTATTTTCACCCTGAGCTTGTACTAACTGCTGAATGTACTAAAAAACAACTTTACAAGATGAAAAATAAATATTTATGTTTAAGTTCACGTATGTTTTTTTTATTAATTCAACTGTCAACCAACATTTATTAAAATTGAAAATCTTTGCTTAATATATTGACTATTGCTATTTGCATTTTTATCAATCAGGATTAATTGATTGATTATCAGAAATATTTTTTATTTTTATTTTTTTATCGCCGCCCTAATAAAAATGCTTCCTGCCGGGGAAAAGAGATGGAGCAGAAACAGCCGTTCTAGGATTCAAATTTTCTGACCTCTGTCCGAAAGCTCTGATCTGATGTGTGGATTACTGTTTGAGCACTGAATTCTGACGGCAAATAAAGTTTCCACGTTCAACTATTCAAGTTTCATACAGTGTTTTTCATTGCTGAGGCTTTTACATGACAAGGCAGCAGAGTAATTAAAATGTCTCTGTAGGTAATCAGGTAATTTTCATCAGTAATCATCCCATTACCTAATGACTGATAGCTGTATGATATTAATACCAGCTGATTGTTGCAGTCTGACTGCAAATTGTTCTAAAATGTGGTTCATTTTTTCATAATTTTGTATGTTTGTCAATGATGTGAACACTGAATTAGAAATACTCCCCTAATGTGTGAAATGATCAAAGTGGGCAAAGCAACATAAGATCAAAAGAAAGATAAATAACTAATAATGAAAAATTGGTTATTTAGAAGAGTTGGTGGACAGCAACTATAAGGGCTCTGGTGGATCTGTCACATTGGGTTTGGTAGTTCTTAGTTCATATCTTAGCTCGTGTGAGTTTTGTAGTAACACTTTGCTGGCTTTGTAATCACCACTGTCTCAGAAACTATGAGACAAACTGTCTCATAGTATAGACCTATATATAGACCTGTATAGACCTATACAGTATATTGATCAACCAAGTGTCCCCACCTTCACTCATTGTTGGAAATTGAAGCCTCAAGGTTCCATTTTACAGAAGCTGCCGTGTTGTATGTTTGAAACCATGGTCAGCAGACTAGCAATGTGGGGCTCTAAGTCTCCCCTTCACATAATCATGGTGTTATATAAGCTTTTTGTTAGCATAAAATAACTAAAACAGCAGACAGTGTTAGAAAAATTTATGTTTTGGTCTAGTTCCGTCTTCAACTTCCACATTCATGGTAGGGGTTTATAAATAAAAAGTATATGAGGCAAACAAACTCTCTACAGAAGGAATTAACATATAAGGGTCTATTCAATCTGGATGAAAACCTCAAGTTTTGCTCAACTATTGTCTTTTAGTGAGAGCCGTGCAGATTGTCTTTATATTTTCATTTCAGACTCTTACCTCCCTGCTCTGCAGGTCAACTTCTCTCTCCAGAGAGAGAGACAGAGGATGGACAGGGTCAGCTTGCACTAATACTGTAATGTCTAGAAAAGCTGTGCCCCTTAAGATGAATTATCCTAAATATGAGAAAAAGTGGGCAAGTTAATAAAATAAAAAACACACTGAAATTTATCATCCAATCTGGATACCTATCCAGACCACAGTCTTCCATTTGGAGACTCGCTGATCCTACTATGTCCTCATTGAAAAATTACCAGCTAGTTTTCATTACTACAGTAAACCAAAAAAAGATTTTTTTTGTTGGATAATGTTAAGACAAACCTTTAACAGGCTGAAAGGAAATTGACAAAAAAGGGTATTTTTACAGCCTTTAAAACAAATCTGTAGCTTTTAATAGCAATGTGGTAAATTAAATTAAAAAAAAAGAAAAATGATTAAGTTTTTACAAAACTGGAAATAGAAACCACACAAATTACAGACTTGTCACATTTTTACAGTTGTGAAAAACTTTATATTGACAGATTCATTATCAAACAACATAATGACACTAGATTTATATGGATTTAGATCAAACAGATCCTCAATAGCAATAATTGCAAACACCAAAGTAATAACAAACTGCATAGTCAAACATAGTTCAGCTGGAGTTTTCATTAATTAAACAAAGGTTTCTACACAATTTTATTGTAATGACTTTTTACCTAACTGACTTTTTAACTAAAATAAATTATTTATATTTAAAGTTTGATTAGTCAACACAATGAGACAGACATCCAAAACCACTGAAGTATACACAAATAGGAAGGCCAGCTACAGCAAAATCTGCACTAACAAGACAAGATTTTGTGCCACCGTTTTGTAAGGAGCTATGTGAACAACTTTGAAGTTCTTACATACTGATAAAATAACAGCAGATCATAAATATCAAAGTAAAAGACCTAAATTCAGTAGAAGAGTCCAATGTTTTGCCAATAATTTTATAATTATCAGAACTAGCACTTCAAAGAATGCAGCATTACATTTCATAGGTGAGTGTTATGCCGTATTCATTCATAAATCATTAAAAACATGACCTTTTTCAGTTTTGGCTGTCAGAAAATAATTCATAAACCAAAAAATATTTGTAATAAAGTGATAAATTACACACCATTGCAACCCTTAGCTGAATTTATACCTTTCGAAATCATAAGTATTTATGTAGAACTATGAGTTTACCCAGTTTCAACACTTTTGTTAGTCCAGATTCAAGTGGGACAGACTTGAAGTGTACTGTCAGGTAGGCACAAAAACACACTCACAGTTGTTATTAGTATCAGTGACACTCTTCAGATACAGTTGTGTAATTCAGTTTGAAGATGGTAAAAAAACATTTACACAACTTGTCTATTATGTATTGCCTGCACTTACTTCTGATCACAGTCACCTCAGATGCAAAGAGTGATGTAAATTAACCCATATCTTAGACAACTTAAATATTGTCAATTTTAGTTTCCCAATCCAAGACAAGGAACCAAACAGATATCAGCACTGGGGAAGAGCCTGTTGGAGAAGTGTCAAAAAGCCATCTGGGCATCGCTGTGAAATGACTATTTTATTAATCAGCCTTTGATTCCACAGGACACACTGTGGGTTTGACATCAAAATATTTTTTTTATTTGACTACATACTGTATATAAATACTCTCATCTTGCACTATTATTTACCACATAGCTGGTTCCACTTTACTTCAAGCTTGGGTCCTTTACCAGAGGCCTGGGAGCTTGAGGGTTCTCTTCAGTATCTTAGCTGTTCCTAGGACTGCGCTCTTCTGGACAGAGATCTCTGAGGTTGTTCCTGGGATCTGTTGGAGCCACTCTTCCAGTCTGGGGGTCACAGCACAGAGTGCTCCGATGACCACTGGTACCACTGAGACCTTGACTTTCCACAACTTCTTTGTTTCCTCTTTCAGCCCTTGGTATTTCTCAAGCTTCTCATTTTCCTTTCTTCCTAATGTTGCAGTCACTTGGAATTGCTACACCTATCACCACTGCTGTCTTATATATCTTGTTGATCACCACAATGTCCAGTTGGTTGCTTATCACCTGTCTGTCAGTCTGTTTCTGGAAGTCCCACAGTATCTTAGGCCTGTCATTCTCCACCACACTTGGTGGAGTCTCCCAGGCCATACTTGGTGCAGATGTTCCTGTACACTATTCTAGCCTCTTGCTTTGCCTGCCTGCATCTTAAATCCCAGTTTGATGTGGTAGACTGTCTGAGGGGCATCTTTGCACAGCTTGTGTCTTGGGTCCTGCCTGGTATGATAGACCTCGGCCTCTATTTTTCTTGCACTAAGGGCCTGCTCCTGTGCTGTTATGATCTTCAGTTCATTTCCTTCTAGCCATTGGTAGGATTTGTTGATATCAGCCACTTCCTAAATCTGCAGATGGCAAATGCCATGCAGAGGCTTATTTTTCCGTGATGGTTCCTCTTTATCCTCTTCCACATTGAGTTTCAGCTGCCTGAGACATTCAGTTAGCAGATAATCATTAAGGGCTTTCTTACTGATGTGCTCTGCCTCTCTGCCTCCCTCCTTTCTCTTAGTGTACAGTCACATGGTGCTGGACTGAGGGTGAAACCATTCATGCATTGTAAGGAGCTTTCATGTCTTGATATCAATGGCTTCTATTGCCTCCTTTGGCCAGGTTATTATAACAGCAGGGTATCTGATGACTGGCACTGCATATGTGTTGATTGCTTGGATTTTGTTCTTGCATTCAGCTGGCTTTTCAGGACCTGCCTTACTCTCTGTAGGTATTTGGTTGTGGCTGACTTACTTGCGGCCTCGTCCTAGTTGCCATTTGTCTGCAGGATTCCAAGGTACTTGTAGCTGTCCTGGACATCTGCAATGTTGCCTTCAGGTAGTTCAACCCCTTCAGTTGTGATCACCTTGCCTCTCTCGGACACCATTTGTCTGCACTTAATCAAGTCCGAATGGCATACCAATCTCCTGTATATCCTGGAAAGGTAGATCAATGAATCAATATCTTGCTCACTTTTGGCAGCTTGATTTCATCCATGTAGAGAAGGTGACTGCTGACTGTTCCATTTTGGAACCAGTATCCATAGCCCTTTTTTGTGATGTTCTGGTTGAGGGGGTTCAGGCTCATGCAGAACGGGAGTGGGACAGAGCATCACCTTGGTATACTGTATGCTGCATTTGATGCTGACTTGGGCAATAAGTTTTCAATTGGCTTCAAGAGTTGTCTTCCACATTCCCACTGAGTTTTCAACACAGGTTCTTAATGGCCTTCCTGTAGTCAGTCCAGGTGGTGCACAGGTTTGCTGTGTCTGGTCTTACAGTCTCGAGCTACAGCTCTGTTGACTTATAGCTGGTGTTTGGCTCCCCTGGTGTTGGTGCCAGTTCCCTTCTGTGCCTCTGTCAGGTATTGACCCATGTGCCTATTCATCTTAGCCGTTATGATGCCTGACAGGAACTTCCATGTTGTACAGAGGCAGGTGATTGGCCCATAGTTGGATGGAATTGCTGGAATATTACTGTCTGGCCTTGGGTCAACCACTCAGGGCTGTTTCCCTTTCTTTAACAGTTGGTTCACCTATGACCTGCACATTTTAGCAAGGTCCTCCAATCTATCTATCTATCTATCTATCTATCTATCTATCTATCTATCTATCTATCTATCTATCTATCTATCTATCTATCTATCTATCTATCTATCTATCTATCCACACACACACATACTCACCAGCCATTATATTAAGTACACCTTGCCAGTATGTTGTTGGAAACATTCCTCAGAAATTTTGGTCCATATTGACATGACAGCATCATGCTGTTGCTGCAGATTTGTTAGGTGCACATCGATGATTTAATTCTCCCATTCCACCACAGCCCAAAGACCCCTTATGATGAACATAAATATTGGACACAGTGTTCCCTCGCCCGGACGCGGGTCA
>NC_051443.1:1093515-1099614 GCF_001649575.2 Kryptolebias marmoratus
ATTCCCCCGGAGGAGCTGGCCCAAGTGGCTGGGGAGAGGGAAGTCTGGGTCTCCCTGCTTAGGCTGCTGCCCCCGCGACCCGACCCCGGATAAGCGGAAGAGAATGGATGGATGGATGGATTCCACCACATCCCAAAAGGGATCAATTTGATTGAAATCTAGTGACTGAGGAGGCCATTAGAGGTCAGTGAATCAAGACTCATCATGCCAGGAAATCTGTTTCTAACCCCCCTCTTTAATTTTGGTAAGCTTGTATGCAGCCTCATTTTCCTGTTCTTAGCTAACAGGTGTGGCACCGAGTGAGGACTTCTACTGACATAGCCCACCTGCTTCAAGGTTGGACATGTTATGTGTTTAGACATGGTATTCTGCAGACTTTTGTTTAAACCGAGTTTGAACTTGTTGCAACTTTAGCTATTACAGGACTTTTGTTTTTTTCTTAAGCTTTTAGCTAGTCTTTTGGTACTTTTAGCTTGTAACTAGCCTTTCCTTACATTTAGATTTTTGCCAGCTTTTGGTACTTTTAGCTTGTAACTAGCCTTTCCTTACATTTAGATTTTTGCCAGCTTTTGATACTTTTAGCTCTTAACAACCATTTGCAAATTTTAACTTTTAGGTACCATTTTACTCCATTTTGCTTTTAGTTCACTTTTTGTTACATTTAGCTAGCCTTATAGATCCTAACTAGTCTGTTGCTACTTTTAGCTTTTGGCTAATCCTTTGCTGCTTTTAGCTATTATTTCGCGGCTTTTAGCTTCTAGCTACAATTTTGCTACTTTTAGCATTTAGTAGCCTTTTGCTACTCTTAGCTTTTAGCTAGTGTTATGCTATTTTTACCAAGCATTTGTTTTTGTTTATTTGTTTGTTTGTTTGCTTGTTTTTAGCTACTGTTCTACTTATTTTAGTTGTAACAACTCTGTTGTGGCAGTTGGAATAAAATAAGAGATGACGATTTAAAGTAATAAACTTTATTGCAGTAATTGCTGAGGCTCTATTGTATTGATCACAGTTCTCTGTATATTTACACTGTCCTTCAACACAGTTTCTTCCGCCCTATGCCACAATAGTAGCACCTTCAGGTAACAAGGAGAAACAACCGCAAAAAAGCAGAGCAACTATGCATGAACTATGTACAACTCCAGCTCAAACTGACCCAAAGTTACAAGGGCTTCTCTACCTTTCATTGTCTCTCTCTCTCTTGAAGGCTTCAGGAGGGTTAAGTAGAACTGTAGAAGAAAAAAGACTGGAAGACTTCTGTAATAGCATCTGACCTGATGGCATGTTTGTAATAAAGTTCATGAGTTTACCACTCATCTCCTATATTTCATTTACAACCACCACAACAGAACCCTCGAAACTTGACAGGTTGTCATGGTGTAGATGAAACACTTGTAGTTTTATCACATGCCTGACAGATGGTGTATGATGACAAGACTATGTAGACAAAATTGTCCATATGTGGCCACCACTAAAGTTCTTTAAAGCATTGTTTAGAGCAAACTATACTCCGGTATCCTTCATGAGCCATGTGCACGACATTTTCTTGCAGAGACGTGGGGTCTCCTACACAAGGAAATAAGGTTTGACTTCTCCAGGAAGGGGCTTCTCCACTTTGGACCATCCTGAGTGGGTGATTTGGACAGTTTTTTTTAGTTCAGGACAGTCTTCACATTCAGCTTTAAAATCAGCATGTGATAGTGCAGTCAGGAGAGAAGAGATTTCAGCTATCTCTGTAATCAAGCCCTGCTCACAATGTTCAACTGTATTAATGGTGCTCATAGGAACACATGATAAGCAGTCCGCCATGATGTTCTGACTTCTTGGTCAGTACTGCATGTTGTACTGGAAACACATCAGTCTAGCTGATGAGCGTGCAATCTCTTGGCTGGAGACAAGGTGTGCAACGCAAAAGCAGGGTTTGTCCCAGTGTAATATTAGACTGGCGGGTCCCCAGGCTTTGCTGACTCGGCCGCCAGGCTAAGCTCTGCTTTTTTATTATAAATACGTCATTTTTTATACACATTTTTTCCACTCGCAACCCCAAAACTGCTACCTTTATCTACCTCACTGCGCGAGGATGCGCGCACCAACAGTGACGCAATCGCGTTGTCCCCACCCCTGCGCAAAGGTTCGACGCAGTGTCATGGCGCGTGGTTGTGCACCTCCTAGTTTTTGTAACTTGGGGCGGACGGCATGCACCGCGCTCCATTCAAAATGGACGATTTTGGTGCTCTAGCGGAGCTGGTTCGCCTGTATCTGCATTTACATGATCCCTCTGTGAGAGATCACAAAGATAATCAAACGGTTCCAAACTCACAGAAGGAGATTACTGCTGCAGCCGATAAAAAGGAGGGTTTATAGAAATATTGGTCCTATGATGGTCGAATCACAGCTAAAGCAAATAAATCAATGAAAGTCAAACTGAATGCTTTAAGTTTAAACATCCTCTCTGTATCACAGCCAGAAACACAACAGGTCTTCCTCCTGAATACATGCAGCCATATTTGATGTGACAACCATCTACTGTATTTTCTGCACCATAAGGCGCACTGGATTATAAGGTGCATGCTAAAACATACGGTCTACAAAAAAAAAGGTCACAGAAGCAAAACAGTGAGTTTGGTTGAACTTTATTCTACTGTGTAACAATTATTTTACATATTATTTTTTATCATTCTTCTTCCACAAATCCATCAAAGTCCTCATCTTCTGTCTGAATTGAACAGCTGGGCAGTTTCACCATCAAACATGCTCGGTTCCCTCTCATCATTGTCGGAGTCAGTCTCGTTGCCAGGGGGCCGTTCAGCAATGATGCTGGCTTTCGTGAAAGCTCGGACAATATTTAAAGCAGATACCTTAGTCCAGGCATCCACAATCCATTCACATATGATGGCGTAACTCACCCGGCACTGCCCCGGTCTTAGTAAACGTGTGTTCGCTGTCGGTCATCTGTCACTCCCACGCCACTCGCAACTTCACTTTGAACGCCCTGTTTACACCAACGTCCAGCAGTTGGAGTTCTTTTTTAATCCTCCCGGAATGATGGCAAGCTCCGAATTGTATTATATTACATAATGTTCTCTGATTGGTTTATCGCTGCCAGCGTATGTACCGGTACTGTACACATTACCGTACATCCCTGTGTCACGGACGTATTTTGGAATTCAGTGCAGACATAAGGTGCACCGCCAATTTTTGTATAAATTTAAGGCTTTTATGTGCGCCTTATTGACTGGAAAATACAGCACTCTCCTTTTTACGGTATTTCCACTGGTTACGTATCGTACTGCCCTCTGTCTTTTTGGAGAATATTGCACCGACGTAAGCTCCAAGTATAAACGCCTCCACCGTGCGCTCAGGTCCGAGTGCTGTTCACGGAGCCCTGCGGGACTCTAATGAGCCCTGAGGCCGAGCCTCCTTCAGCTACCTGGAGTTAGCAATAAACATTGATCGAGCGGGTTTAACCAAAAATGGTTAGTTGAGCTGAAAATCAGCAGGTGGCTTTGCAAGACTGAATACGGTAAGCATGTTTTGTACTTAGTGAAAATTATTAATGTCATGTGCTAATTTATCTTTGTTAACAGTAAAATGATGCTATTAAATTCATCATTAGATATGCTTTTTTTTGTTGTTCCATGTAGTGATCCAACATGCAGCCTGTGCCACAAAAAGCACAGTACAGTACAGCATCTGTCTGTTTGTCAGAGTTCTCTGTTGTTATTCATTGGCCTGGAAGTGAGACGTGTGTTGGTGCTTTGTTTGCACTTTTTCATTTATGTTCATTTAATTTATTTGTAAATGTGACTTAAATTAGGCTTCAAATTAGGTGCAAACAATTAGTATTTATTTTAATTGTATTTTTGTTTTAAAAAGTATTTCATAAGTCCTTTTTTGTAAAACTGTAGTTGTGTAAATATTTGGCACAAATATCTTACAATATCACATAATAAATAGCCATATTTTCAACTATCCTGTCAACTTTAATCATTTTTTATTAAATCACGGTCGGCTGGCGATCGGCCACCTACCACCGTGTTTAGCCTCTTTTCTGGGGGAAACCCTACAAAAGCAATAATGTGTTTCTCATCATCTGACTGTAACTGTGTAAAATCAGCTCTTAATCCATAGTCTGAGCCCTCTTTTTTGATGAATGTTGCAAGTTCAGGGTTGTTGATGGCAAGTGCTGGTCTTTTGAGGAGCATTGTTTTAAAATCATTGAAACTTTTATTTGCTGCATCAGTCCATTTTAGTTCAGCTCAAGTATTTATTCAAAGTAACTCTTGCAGTGGCTCAACCACTGTTGCATCACTTGGTAGAAACTTGCTGAACCAGGAGGTTAAGTCCAAGAACAAACAAGAGCTGCATTATCTTTTGGTGCAGGAGGTTCAGCAATAACAGTCAGGTGATCTGGACTGTGGCATGTCAAATCACCAGGCCCTCCTTAGTGACCACATGTCCCAAACACATGATACTTGACTGGCCAAAAAAGTTTTTGTTGAAGTTGAGTTGTAGACCCATGTCTTTAAGATGTTAAAGAACAGATTGTAGGTGTTCCTTGGAGTCTCTATACACTATAATATCATCCAAATAGTTCAGGACTCCTGGCAAATCTTTTACAATTGTGTGCATCATCATCTTTTGAAAGGGAGATGGTTCTGAAGCCAAAAGGAAGTTGTGTGAACTATAAAAGTCTCATACGTTATGGACACAGTAAGACTGTGTCTACTGGGGTGGAGAGGCTATTGGTGGTAAAATGAGTTTAACTAGAGGACTCACCCATTCAGATCTGTCCACTGGTTCAGTGGCGGCTGCTTGGAGTAAATGCTTGAGCTCTGCTGAAACCTCTTCATGTACACTGTGTGGCAGACATCTTTTTGGCATACAGGTTGCACTTTTTGTTTACTTGAACTTTGTGAATGGTAAATGGACTGCACTTATGTAGAAACGTTCTAGGCAACCAAGCTTCTCAAAGTACCTTTACAACACAGTCTGTGCCCTCATTTACAAACCACACACACATTCATACAGCCAAGCGATGCTGAATAAATCATTCAATATAGTGGCTTAGATCGCATTCATACACCATTGGGGCACATTGGAGGCAATGAGGGGTTTAGTGTCTTGCCATGGATACTTCAGCATGGACTGCATGCTGCCTGTAATTGAACCTCTGACACTTGTTAAAGGACAGCAGTCCCTGCTCAGTGGACTAGTGCTAGAGTGTCCGCCCTGAAACTGGGAGGTTGTGGGTTCAATCCCCAGCCAGGTCATACCAAAGACTGTGAAAGTGGGACATGTTGCCACCCTGCTTGACACTCAGCATTAAGGGTTAGAATTGGGGGTTTAGATTACCAAATGATTCCTGAGCTTGGCACCGCTGCTGCTCACTGCTACCTCAGGGGATGGGTCAAATGCAGAAAACAAATTTGGCACACTCAGGTACACTCCTGATCAAAATCTTAAGACCACTTAAAAAACTGCAAGAATTTGCATTTTGCACTATTGGATCTTAAGAAGGTTCTAAGTAGAGTTTCACAATGTTAAAGTAAAAAATCAGTGCAAGAGACAAGAACTTTTGAGCGGGGAATTAATTAAAAACTGCATTTACACTCAAACAGGATTTTTTTCAGATGATCAAAAGTTTAAGACCATAGCTCAAAAAAAAAAACCCAAAACAGAAATCAAAGTGTCAAAAAAAAGGAGTCAGCAATGAGTAGCTCCACCATTCTTGTTGATGACTTCAAACAATCATTTAGGCATGCTTGATGCTAGTGTTTCCAGGAGGCTAATGGGAACATTGCTCCAAGTGTTGAAGATGGCTTCACGAAGGGCATCCACTGTCTGGAACTGGTGTCCATTTTTGTAAACTTCCCTTGCCATCCATCCCCAAATGTTCTCAATTGGGTTTAGATCCGGGGAACATCAGAGAATAACATCACTCTTTTGGACCATCCTGCAGGATGGTCCAAAAGAGTGATGTTATTCTCTTGGAAGAACTCCTTTGTCAGGCGGGCATTGTGAACTGTTGAAAAACCCAATCATTACCACACCGACGAGGGCCCTCAGTCATGAGGGATGCCCGCTGCAACATCTCCACAT